>NW_025725930.1:0-280178 GCF_021461395.2 Schistocerca americana | reverse complement strand
GCCCAGCGCGCCCGCCGCCCCCCTATATAGACTCTGGCCCGCCCTCCCCCCACCACGCGCAACCGAGGGCA
Source organism: Schistocerca americana (assembly GCF_021461395.2). Lineage (NCBI taxonomy): Eukaryota > Metazoa > Arthropoda > Insecta > Orthoptera > Acrididae > Schistocerca > Schistocerca americana. The sequence goes on along the minus strand of NW_025725930.1, from coordinate 280,107 downwards.
TATAAGCGCAGCACGGAGGCGCGCGGGCCCGTTGTCAAGGCAGCACCGGACGCCGCGCCGCACCTAACCTCCACGCACGCCGCTCCGCTACCGCTACCGCCATGGCCCGCACAAAGCAAACGGCCCGCAAGTCCACCGGCGGAAAGGCGCCGCGCAAACAGCTCGCCACCAAGGCGGCGAGGAAGAGCGCGCCCGCCACCGGAGGCGTCAAGAAGCCCCACCGCTACAGGCCGGGCACCGTCGCCCTGCGAGAAATCAGGCGCTACCAGAAGAGCACAGAGCTGCTCATCCGCAAGCTGCCATTCCAGCGCCTAGTGCGCGAGATCGCCCAGGACTTCAAGACCGACCTGCGCTTCCAGAGCTCCGCAGTCATGGCCCTGCAGGAGGCCAGCGAGGCCTACCTCGTCGGCCTCTTCGAAGACACCAACCTGTGCGCAATCCACGCCAAGCGCGTCACCATCATGCCCAAGGACATCCAGCTCGCGCGCCGCATCCGCGGCGAGCGCGCCTAAACCGCGCCGCGGCACCGCACCGCACAAACAAAAACGGCCCTTTTCAGGGCCACTAACATCTCTCCGTCGCGAGCAACCTTTGTCGGTCGCCTGCCTCTCGCCCCGCAACCCAAAAACAAAAACCACCACTTCCCGTCCGTCCGCCACACCCGCTCACTCTGCCTGCCTGCTAGCAGCGCGCAACAATCACACATCATCCCTCCCCGGCGCACAATACCCAACGGCCGACGTCACACCGCACGGGTGGCTGGCCGGCCGCCGCTTTCGTTTCGAAAACAAAAACAAAAACACCCGCACTCCACTCCGACGGCCAACGGCCAGGCAGGCGCGCTCGCTCGCTCTACACGCCACCGAAATCCCCCGCCGACTCCTTCCCACATCTCAACGTGCCCCCCGTTGCAAAACATAACACACACAAAGGAACAAAACAAAGACCAGACACGACTCGACAAGACGACAGACATCCGAGAAGAACGAACGCAGGCAAGCCAACCAACGTATTCAAACAAAACAACAACGTGACAGAAAACCAACCGTCGGCCGCCGCCACAAACACGGCGACAATCAACCACGACAACAACAACAACACCGCTTACCGCTACCGCCGCCCACACCCGCCACCGACCCCCGCAATCCAACCACCGCGGCACGCAAACAGCATCCCCACGGGCATACAGACAGACCCCCACACCAAACGCAACACGACAATCAAAACCTTCCCCGACGTGCTTTGATGGCCCTGAGAAGGGCCGTTTTGGGCCGCGCGTCTCTTGCGCGCCACTAGACGACGACGGGGGGTGGGGACGACGGAGCCAAGCGCCAAACCCTTCCTTTCCCATCTCTTTCTCCTCTACTCTACTTCTTCTTCTTGGGCGAAGCCTTCGCCTTAGACGGCGTCGTCGCCTTCTTCGGGCGCGGCGCCTTCGGCTTCTTCGTCGGAACCTTGGCGGCCTTCTTCGCCTTCGACGGCGACTTGGCCTTGGCCGGCTTGGCCGCAGCCGCCTTCTTCGCACCCGCGGGAGCGGCCGACGCCGCAGACGCCTTCTTGGCGGCGCCCGCCTTCCGACCGGTCGCCGCCTTCACGCCACCAGCCTTCTTTGCGCCGGCCGCACGGGCGCCCTTCTTCTCCTTGCTGGCCGGAGCGGCGCGCTTCTTCTTGGCACCGCCAGCACGAGCCTTGCCGCCCTCGGCCGCCCCCCCGCCGCCGCCGGCGCCGGCAAGCTTGAACGAGCCGGACGCGCCCTTCCCCTTCGTCTGCACCAGCTCGCCCGCCACGACGGCCGACTTGAGGTACTTCTTGATAAACGGCGCCAGCTTCTCCGCGTCCAGCTTGTAGTGCGCGGCTATGTACTTCTTGATCGCCTGCAGCGACGACCCGCCGCGCTCCTTCAGACTCTTGATGGCGGCCGTCACCATCTCAGAGGTGCGCGGGTGCGCAGGCTTGGCGCGCGGCTTCTTCGCAGACGACGCAGACTTGGCCTTCTTCGTAGTGCCGGTGGCGGCGGGTGCCGCAGCAGTCTCGTTCGTAGCCGCCTGATCTGCCATTTCGACGACGCGCGTAACACACAGCGAGAGCGAGCGGGACGGCAGGCACGCAAGCACAGCACAGCAGCAGAGCAGAGAATCACAAGGCCCAGCCAGTGTCGCGGGCGGGCGCGGACGGCCGAGAGAGCGGCCGCCACTCTGCGCGCCGCCGCGCCGCGCCTCCCGCGCTTGCTACCGCCCAACGTCCGACAGCCTGTGCGGAGCAGCCCCAAACCTGCGCCACAACCGCCCGCGCCTTTCAAACCACCGAGGATGGGGCTACACACAGCCACACCACAGTCGCCAACCAGTCGCCACGGCAGCGCCGCAAACCACGGCCAAACTGCAGCTACCGCGCGCTACAGCCTGGGTCGGCCCGCCGAGAATCGCCGCCCCCGCCCAAATGCCGCCCCCACAGCCCCAGCCGACGACCCGCCACAATGGCCAAACCTTCGGCAAAACTCCCACACCGTCGCCGCGGCAGCCCGGCCAGCGCGGCCGGCGCCACAGCCACACAAGCCGAGGCGTGCGGCGATGACGGCCGTGCAAACGCGCCTCCGCCGCCCCATCGCCTTCCGTCGCCCTCCCGCCGTTTCCCGATCGGCCCGCAGCCGTCGGGCCACATCGCGCGCCGTCCTCCTCCTCTCGCCGGCCAACATTCACAGCCGTTTCTCACCAATTGCCCGCCGCAAACGGACGCCGCCTGCGCAACAGGCGCCGCCGCCCCTCGCCGCTTCCGACCCAACCCCTCGACCGAGGCAAACCGCAATCCGAATCTACAGACCAACCCAATCTGCCGTCAAGCACACACGACAGCCGACCTTACACGTTACGCGTTACACATTACGTTTACACGTCTACGTTAGGTTAGGTTAGGTGGACGTGGGTTAGGTTAAGGGGACTTGGGTTAGGTTAAGCGTCAAACTTAGGTTAAGCATTCAAACACGTCAGGCGTCAGAGGTTAGGTTAGGTTAGGTTACACGTTAGGTTAAGGGGTCAGTGCTAGGTTAAGAAGCGTCAAACGTAGGTTAAAAAAGCGTTCAAACGTGAGGCGTGAGCCGGACAGCTTACCTTACGTAGACGTTAGGGGCTCACAGGCTGAGCTCACCTCGCCACACCACAGGTTAGGTTCGGTTCGGTTCGCTCGGCTCAGCGTAAAGCGCCGAGGTCAGGGTTACGTTCGTTCACCTTCGGGCGCCACACTTTCGGTTGAAAGGTCGCGACGGGACGACGTCGGCACGCACGCCGCAAACGAACAAAAACGTACAGACGACGTCGGAAACCGCCGACAGACGGGGGAGCAGCACGACCACGACCAGACACCGAGCGCGAACGAGACACACGCGAACCACCCCCACCGGCCAAAGGGCACCACACAACAACCCAGAGCACCACGTGTCGACACCAGAGCAACCCGCCGCTCACGCGACATGGCTGGCACCGAAGGGCAACCGCCCGCAACTGCGCTTTCCGCGCCGGCCCGGATGCACGTCGTGCTACAACAACACCACTACCGTACACAGCCGCTGTTCACAACATCACTATCAATGGCGCGCCCGCGGCTCGCCGCCGTCGCAGTCGCAGCCCCAACGCCAGCACTTTTGCACCACCATTCACACGCACCGCAACACAGCTCGCCGACACAGCCGAACAAAACAAACACCACACAACAACAGCAACAACAACGCCGCCGCCTCTACTTGTGCCGGCGACCCACCCCGCCGATGGCGCACCTTTCGCCAGCCGGCAATCGACACACACGCACCCACCCACCGGGGCCCAGTGCAAAAAAAAAAAAAAAAAAAAAAAAAAAAAAACACACAAAAACAAAAAAACCAAACAACACAAACGACACGGGAAGCGCACACCGCCACTTCGCGCGCACGCCACCAACCAGTCGTCGTCTCAAAATAACAAACACAAACAAAATAAACTAACAACTAGGGCAACACAAAACAAAAACGCCTCGCACGAACCGAACCGCCCACAAAAAGGACAAGCACACGCACAGCCTCTGCTGACGACCACGACGCAGCGGCACGCTGCTCCTGTCCCGCGCCCCGCGCCCCGCGCCCCACTCGATTCACAACTCACGCGACACCGTCAACGACGGGCTCGCTTCCCGCAACCTACCACCTTTCCGCCACGACGCACAGCCCCAGCCCCACCCGACGACTGCACTTTCACCACCGCCTCCCCCTTCCCCCCCAAAACACACACACACACACACACACACACACACACACACACAGCCAGCCAAAAACGCACTCGCGACCCACACATGCACGTGCATCGGCACACGCCAACCAGTCAACGTCGACAACCACACGCAAGGCTCGAAACGAAAACGAAACCGGCGTCCTTCCACGTTGCCATCAAGCTACGCGACACAAGACACAAGGAACCAACACAACAGCCGGCCCCACTAATTCCCACTCTCACGCCGCAAAAAGCACACCGACACCGCCAAACACGCACGCACATTCCCCTTCGCACTGACACCACCGACCGGCTCGCTACCACACACCTCTCGGCAGCCGTTTTCACGCCAATTCGCCACACCGCCCACACAGTCGACAAGCGCCCGCCCTGTACGGCACACGCAACGACGCAGCGCAGCAAAGGGCGCCCGCAACACATACCTCTCCGCCGCCCGACGCGCCAACCGCCACGCCACACCACACCGCACCGCCAGCCACTCGCAAATTGTGCACTGCCACCAGCCACACGTCCAACACGCCGCGCCGCCTCCGGCCACCCGCCAGGGGGCGCTCACGTCCGCGACAACAGCGCGGCCCGCCGGGCCGGGCCGAACCGAACCGAGCCGCCGCTGCTCTGCACTCGGCACGGCCACACCCTGCTGCAGACCGGGCTCGTCCCTCTGTACGCGTCTGCCTGCGCATCAACACAACACGACCTTTTGTTTTTTTTTTTTCTCTCTCTACCGCCATCCCTTCTTCTCGCGTTTTACTCGTTGTTGCAGCAGCGGCGCACACCTACACATCCACAGCCCCAGCCGAGCCGGCCTCACCTCAGGGCCCGCCGCCAGCGTCTCCTCCTCGGGCACAGGTGCGGTGCTGTGGCCGCCCATCCAACCGCATTGCTGGCCGTCCAGCCACCAGGCGTTCCCACTGCCGCGAGCCACGCCGCGCACCGACCCTGCTGCAGAAAACGAAGCATAGCCAGAGACCGACCGATACACAAAGCAAGCCGTCGCCTCGCCTCTTGTCCTTCCTGCCTTCCTTCCGCCCCCGCCCTTCTCACACCACCGCCTCTCCACTTTCGCCCCCCCCTCCTTTTTTTTTTTTTTTTTTGTTTTCTTCTTTCTTTCTTTCTTTCTTTGGCCCTCTCTCCTTCCCGCCATGGCGGTTACGGCACCGCGCTGCAGCGGCAGATTTTTTTGCGCCCACACGCCTACTCCTACCACCATTAACCTTGCCCTGCCCTGCCCTGCCCTGCCCTGCCCTGCCCATCAACGTCGCAGTCGAACCGACGCTTGCCAACACACTGCCCACGTTCCTTTCTCTTTTCGGCCTACGCCCATTACGCGCCGCCGCCACAGCACCTTCCCTTCCCACAACACACCGACGTCATCACACGCACCCAAAACAGGGGCCACGACCGTGTTCCTCGCCCACTCCCATCCCGCACGGTACGCACATTCCCAACTACTACCGCGCACCCTCCCTTTCCAATCTGTGTGTCTCTGTGTCTGTGTCCTGTCCGCGCGTGACGCCTCTCAACATCCGCCGTCCCCCGTCCCGTTTTCGCCCCCATGCCGTCGTCGCGCCGCCTCCTCCCCGTCCACCGCCGCCCCTGTCCGCCCCGCACCACACCATACACCGCTGCTTGTCCCGGCCGTTGCCACCAAAGGCGCCGACCGCAAACGCGCCACGCCGCAGCCCCCGTGCGTCTCGCGCTCGCTTGCATCTCCGTGCCGACGCTGCCTCTCTTCCCGCTCGCACTCGACCTCGACAACACAGTCTTTGGCTCCGCCACTGCGTGTTCCGGTGGTACGCACGCTGCAACACGTATGTATTCATTACCAGAGCGATGGCGAGGCATGACAGCATCTCTGTCTGACCAGAGAGTTCTTTATCGCTGCTAGTCGGCGCTTGGACCGCGCCAGACGACAGTAGTGGCACGCACCGGGTCGCCAGGAACAGTTGTTATATATATATTGTAGCGCGAGTCGGGAGAGGTAGTAGTCGGTCGACAGTAGTAGCGGGTGGACGGTTGTACTGAGCGGGCGTCGGCGGCGTGCTCTGCTCGTCTCGCGACTCTGGTCACGGTTCGGGACGATGTATAGTCTATTGTGTTATAATCAAAAGGTGGTGTGACGCTGCATTGCGCAAATCTGATAACGTATGTTCATTGTACTTATTTTGTTCAACAACAAAAGCCCCACTATTACTTTTTTTCTAAAGTAACTTTTGTCTCTTAACGAAAAACATTCACTTTTTAAAGACTACTTCCTATGGCATTTCCCTCCAAGGAGTGCAATTAATTACCAGCCAGCACTCATTCATTGCACACAGCTGTGTAAGGGGTATCTACAATTGAGGAGCGGATATAAATGCAATTTTTTTGTTTTTTTTTGTTTTTTTTTTTTTTTTTTTTTTTTTTTGTGTGTGTGTGTGTGTGTTGTAACCTCCCAGCAAAATTTAAAATAATGGACAATGTTATTTACGGATGCTAATGGACATTGCGCTAATTGTAACCTCGCCCACAATGAGAGGTATTGAAAATGGCAACAAAAATGTGAAATTCGCAATCTGACTCAAATATAAAGTCTTCACACAACATTTAAAAAAGTCCGTTCAGTGACAAGAAACTTCAATTAAACCGAAATATCGGTCTTTGGCCCTGTGCAAAACAATCAGAATTAAAGTCTTACCTCCGAATAAATGGATGTCACATTTCTGCTCTGGTTGTTGCGCAGCGCTTGGAGGAACTGCATTGCAAATAATAATATTCTCTTTTTTTGTGATTTTAGTGACATTTTTCTTCAAAGAAGTGGAATGAAATGTGAAGTGCAACGAACTCTTTAGTTCAATAAACAATTAAATGTTTGAAAAATGCTTTTGAAATAAAAATTATTATTGGGGAACTTGTTGGAGAATAATTACAATAAATACAATTTTTCATTATCTAATGATTATATTAATTAACAGTATACCTTATTCACCATCTTGACCAGTGTTGCCGACCGCCTACATCACACAACCGCGCTCGGCTGCTACTACTGACCGACCGCTCTGCATGACGACTATTAGCGTACTGCACGCGACGACTACTGACAGAGTACAGCCCTCAACTACACATAGCTACGGACTCGCAACGACTACTGACTGACTGAGAACCGCTCGCAACACTCGCGCAGTCCAGCGCAAACTCTCTGGTCACAGATGCTACAATGTCTCGCCATCGCTACTATGTTACATACGTGTTTCAGTGTCTTTTTCATTGGGGTAACGATCTTTGGCTCTTTTTATTCTGAATACAGGGCCAAAGGTCAACGCTGCTGCCCTTATACAATTTATCAGGTTTCATTATGTCTGTTGCAATGTTACATACGGTTCACTCTTTCATTAATATTATCGTTGGGTTTGTTTTGTAGGGACGTTAACATTCTGGCACATTTTTATTATCATCGGACTCTCTGCTATTTGTGCAGGGAGGTTATACCTGGGTCCATTTCCATTTTAATATTGATAGACTTTTTGTTTTCTCGTTGTTTTTCCTTCTTTTTTTTTTGTTTTGTTTTTCCCGCTCTCACCACCACCGCCGCATCACGCCTTCCGTTTTCTTGGTTTCTTTTCTGTTCTTCAACTGCTTCAACATCACCGCGCCCCATTTCCACACCACAGCCATCAGCCTCCAAGACGGGCGGGCGCAGTGTGCCATTTCCGGCGCACAAGCACACCCGTACGGTACTCTCCTCGCCCCCACGCCACCAACAACACAGCGACCACGCGGCTTTCAGGCATGGCACGGCACCGGCGAAATGCGCCGCCCCCGCCCCTCCGCGCATCCGTCCGTCTCGCCACGTTCACTGACAGCCGCGTCTGCGGCTACACCACGACAACCACAACACAACACCGCTCCCCTCCCTGGCAACTCACATTGTTTTTCTCCTCCTCTTTTGCACAAACCACAACGCCGAGCACAGGCGCAAGCCACCCACACCGCGCCCCTCCCCGTCCCGTCTTTGGCCGCCGCTCCTCGTTTGCCCCCTCCCATCTCCCGAAATGCCATGCCAGCAGCGTTACGCATGCCCCTCCCCTGTCCACACAACACTACCGCCTAACGAACAGCCTTCCGGGCCACATGCAGGGCACGCCCACCTCCAAACACTGCCAATTCACGGACGCACGCACACACACACTCACTTTCTCGACACCTTTCTGTACGGAGGGTGCGTCATCTCGACCGTGACAGAGTGACGGCAACTATCGACGATCCATTTCCCCCCAATGGTAAAACATGTCCACTAACACCTACATACATCATTCACGTACACAGACAATAGCATACACACAATGGGAGGGCACACGAACATGGACGGCACGGCACTGTCATACACTCTTCCTCAGAACCATATCAACAAACGTTACGTACATCCGGGAAAGCGAAAGCGAAAGCAAAAGCAAAGGCAAAGCCCAATGCAGCCGTCAAAGGTAACGTTCACCACGGCAGACACTTGCAGCCGCGCCGCCGTTAAACGCATTTCAGTGCGGCTCCAATACGCCTCCGACACGGGAACGTTCCGTTGCTCTACGAATGCGTTTCTCCCCTTTTTCCCTTCCTCTCTCTTTTGCCCCCCCTCCTTGCACTCTTGCCTCATTCCTCACGTTCTGCCCAGACATTCGACCGATCAAAGTCAACCTTTCGTTACCGTTCTCAGCGCGACGGTGTACAACAGTATGACGGGTGTGCCCAAGACTTCGGTTCAGTTGCGTGACGCCCGTCTATCGCGCCGATCGACAGTTACTCAGGGGGCGACGGATCGGACCACGTCACCGACACACAAAACACTTTCAAACAAACAAATACGCACCGGATGGACACAGACAAACACGTGTACAGACATTCGCCAAACAAACGACCGCCGCCGCCGCCGCCGCCGCCGCCGTCGTCGTCTAGCGTCGCGCTTACTGTACTGCACTGGACACGCGTGCATCTTGAATGACGACATCGGTGTGCGTGCGTCGTACGCAATCAGTCAGACACGGCTATCAAACATCAGAGTCGAATGGTACATCATCGTGCGTGTTCGCCGTACACGTACAGTACAATACAACAACAATGCGTCTTAATGGCACGTTCATTTCAACGTCACTCACACACCTCCACGCTGCAGTTACGTCGCACCATTGTCAAACTCGGCGTACAGCAAAGGGAATAGTGGGCGGCAAAAAAAAAAAAAAACAACCAAACAAAAACATTTCACATTTCACCCTCGCCATGTATGATGTGCAAAAAAACAAACCCGCAAACGGCCGTCGTTACGGTGACACAAAAGTCGCCGATCGCACAGTCCCCCCTCGCAGACGGGTAACACACACACACACACCAACAACACCAATGGGTCAAAAACCACGCCAACGAGGCGTGCCACCATTCCACGCCACGGCGACCAACCTCGTGGCCGTACCCCGCGCAACACGCTTTGACGCGCCCCCCCACCCACAATCAAAATGCACACATACATCACAGCCGTCCACACAAACAACAACAACAATTCCGCCCTTCCCGCAAAAGGCAAGTTGGTGGCCCTGAAAAGGGCCGTTTTGCCGCTCTCGCAACGGAGGAGCCTTCTCCATCCTTCCTTCCATTCCAGAGCCACCTCCTTACTTGGAGCTCGTGTACTTGGTCACCGCCTTCGTGCCCTCGCTCACGGCGTGCTTGGCCAGCTCGCCAGGCAGCAACAGCCGCACAGCGGTCTGGATCTCGCGGGACGTGATGGTCGAGCGCTTGTTGTAGTGCGCCAGCCGAGAAGCCTCGGCCGCAATGCGCTCGAAAATGTCGTTCACGAAGCTGTTCATGATGCTCATCGCCTTCGACGAGATGCCCGTGTCAGGGTGCACCTGCTTCAGCACCTTGTAGATGTAGATGGCATAGCTCTCCTTCCTCTTGCGCTTCTTCTTCTTGTCGCCCTTCGAAATGTTCTTCTGCGCCTTGCCAGCCTTCTTGGCGGCCTTCCCGCTAGTCTTGGGCGGCATCTCGAACCAACGTACGGCAGCAGCAACACCAGTACCAAGCGCTCCGCTCTAGTCAGCGTCTCCCCACACAGTGGCACCCGCCGCCAGCCGCCGCCGCACCTTTACCAGCTCGCCCTGTTGCGGCCGCCGACCAATGGGGCGCGCGCGCAACCGGCCGCCGCACCCGAGCCCATAAAGCACCCCCACCCCGGCTGCGCCGGCACGCACTCCGCTGCTCGACTCGCTGCCGCTCGCACCGGTCGTTTTCGTTTCCGTTTCGTGTGCACCGTCGCTAGCCCATCGCCATGTCCGGACGCGGAAAGGGAGGCAAAGTCAAGGGCAAGTCAAAGTCCCGCTCAAGCAGGGCTGGGCTCCAGTTCCCGGTCGGCAGAATCCACCGCCTCCTGCGCAAGGGAAACTACGCAGAGCGCGTCGGCGCCGGGGCGCCCGTCTACCTCGCCGCCGTCATGGAGTACCTCGCGGCTGAGGTGCTCGAGCTGGCCGGAAACGCGGCCCGCGACAACAAGAAGACGCGCATCATCCCGCGCCACCTGCAGCTTGCCATCCGCAACGACGAGGAGCTCAACAAGCTCCTGTCGGGCGTCACCATCGCACAGGGTGGTGTCCTGCCCAACATCCAGGCCGTCCTGCTGCCAAAGAAGACCGAGAAGAAGGCCTAAAGGAGGCCAGGCAATCGCAGCCGCCGCGTGCTCCCCTGCACGCAACGCGCTTTGCCGGCTCGGCCCACAACAATCGGCCCTTTTCAGGGCCACCACACAAACCTACGTCCAAAGCAAAATTTCAGTCGTCCTCGCCGCACCTTGTTTTGTTTTTTAACTTTGCACTTTCACAGCACAGCCGCCGCCGGCGCACGTCCGCCATCTTGTCGTCCACACAGCCCGTGTGGCCCAACACACACACACACACACATTTTGCACGGTCGCAGTCGCCTTCCAAACGACAACGGCAGCAATAATGACCATTGTTAAAGGGAGGCGTGTCGACACACCGCCCTCCACTCCCGCGCGCAACGGCCGTCGACACGAACGAAACAGCTGATCCGGCCGCCTTGCCTCGGAAACCCCAACGCCGCCGCAAACACACAGAGCCAAACCACGCAAGCAAATAATCACCGCCTCTCGCACAACAACACACAGCCCGCCATCTCCGTCGCGATCGATACAAAGACACACAAACGAAGCAGCTCCACACACAGCCAGCCACATGACACGTTTCCTTTCCTTCTCCCCTCCCAGTCACATCACGTCGCTCACAAACGGAAAGAAAGAGAGAGAGAAACAAACAAACAACACAGCGCACACACGCAGCAACAACACAGACTCTTTCGCACTTTTCAACTTCCGAACAGTGTGGTGGCCCTGAAAAGGGCCGTTTTCTAGTCTCTCCCACCCACAAGCACGGCCGCGGGAAGGCCAGCGCCCGCTGCGACGCAGCCTAACCGCCGAAACCGTACAGGGTGCGCCCCTGCCTCTTCAGGGCGTACACCACGTCCATGGCCGTCACAGTCTTGCGCTTGGCGTGCTCAGTGTACGTCACCGCGTCGCGGATCACGTTCTCCAGGAACACCTTCAGCACCCCGCGGGTCTCCTCGTAGATCAGACCAGAGATGCGCTTCACGCCGCCCCTGCGAGCCAGGCGGCGGATGGCGGGCTTCGTGATGCCCTGGATGTTGTCGCGCAACACCTTGCGGTGCCGCTTGGCGCCACCCTTGCCGAGCCCCTTTCCTCCCTTGCCGCGGCCTGTCATCCTTCCTTCCTCGGGCAAAGCAAAACGTGCACAAACAGCAGCTGCAGCGGCTGGAGAGTCGGCTACGGTCTGCGCCCAGCGCGCCCGCCGCCCCCCTATATAGACTCTGGCCCGCCCTCCCCCCACCACGCGCAACCGAGGGCATATAAGCGCAGCACGGAGGCGCGCGGGCACAACGGACAGTCTGCCCCCGACCACATACTGTTTAGCCCCACACTGACGGACACAATCACCTCCCCAAAGATCGGCAACCCGATAACGAGCGACCACCTACCACTCACCTTCTCCACAGAGGCACTCAACCCTCCAGACCCCCCTCCCACTAGACGTACCATCCGCAACTACGCAAATGCTAACTGGGAACGATATTGCGAAGTCATCACAGACCAATTAAACTTCCCAGTGAGCATCACTGACGACAACGACCTACTGTTAGTGACCAGACGCCTTGAAGACGCAATCAAACAAGCCACCGACGAAGCAATACCGACGAAAATCATAAATAACTGGAGACCATCCATCCCCCGTGAGGCCCTACAGCTAATACAGCAAAAGAAACGACTACACAGAGAGATAAGACGTACGAACAACCCAGATCTAAGACGACTTTGGAACAGACTTAACAACAGAGTCAGGAACATAATATCCACACATAGACAAACACAGTGGGACGACACCTGCAAACAACTAGACTACAGGAGTGGAGGCAAATTCTGGAAAAAATTCAGGACACTAACGGGACAACGAAAAACTACCGAACTCACCTTAATAACAAACAACGAACCGACAACAGACAAACGTGAACAGGCCACCATCTTCAAACAGGTACTGCAGGAGGTATACTCCTTCCCCAATGACAATCTCTTTGTCGAAGTACACAGACGTACAGTGGAACTACAACTAAATCGAATACTCACCACAGCAACAGTGGACACAGAGAACGAACACAACCTGACCAAGGAAATAACCAACACTGAAATAGCCGAAGCCATCCACACAGGACGTAACTCCGCTCCTGGACAAAATGAAATCCGACGACTGCACCTACAGAAAGCCCCCTCCCACATCCTCATCCCCATTCTCTCCATAATCTTCAATTATTGCCTCACCTATGAAACGTTACCGACCAACTGGAAGACGAGTAAGACAATTATGATCCTCAAGCCTGACAAACCGAAGACTGACCCCCGCTCATACAGACCAATCTCTCTGCTCGACGTTATAGGGAAGACCTACGAACGCATATTAGCGAACAGACTTAGAAAATTCACAGAAGACAAAGGACTACCCCCGACAATCCAGGCAGGCTTCAGACCCAACCACTCGACGAATGACCCCCTCTTTAAACTTACTAACAGCATTACTAAGGGATTCAACGACGGACGATGCACGCTCGCGGTATTCCTAGACATCGAGCGTGCATTCGACAAGTTGTGGCATCAAGGACTCCTCCTCAAACTAAGCCGACTAGGAATCCCCATCAAATTCATTAAAATCTTGCAAGCCTATCTTAGCAACAGAGTATGCAGGATCCATGTAGGGGATCAACATTCCGATCTGTTCACTCCACAGGCAGGTGTCCCGCAAGGAGGCATCCTGTCACCGACCCTGTACGCGCTGTACACAGCAGACATCCCCACCACAGCGACAACAGACGAGACAGTCGCACTATATGCAGACGACACTGCATATTGGTGCACAGCCCCAAACACCAGGACCATACAACGGAAAACGACGGACTACCTACAAAAACTTCAGACCTGGATGACGCAGTGGCGAATTCGACCCAACCCGACCAAAACACAGACCATATTCTTCCAACACAGACACCGAACCAGGAACAGAAATCAAAACACTGGCGACTTACAACTAACACTATGGAACACGCCACTGACGCTTACCAACTCCGCGAAATACTTAGGCGTGTTCCTAGACAAGCATCTAAACTGGCAGACGCACATCAATTACCTCCTCGACAGAACAAGAAAAAGACAAGGTCTCATACGACAGGTGCAGGGTCGCCTCCATGGCTGCCGCCTGGAGACGGCCCTGCACACATACAAGACCTTCGTCAGGCCGGTCATGGAGTATGCAGCCGCACCCCTGGCTGGTCTGGCGAAGAGCCAGGCGGACAGACTCTACAGAACTGAAAGAAGACTACTTCGCAGCATCACCAAACTCCCCCCACAGACGCCGAGCAACGACGTATATGACATCACAAACATAGAACCACTACAAACTCGACTAACGAAACTACGCGCCAACTACGGCAGACACATACTGACGAAACGACCAGATATGGAAGACTTATTGACCTCTGAAATCCGGGAAAGGAGGCGCCCTAAATACAAATACATCCATCCAGCGCGTACAGTGGCTCAAAACACGACCTCCCATTTCCCCGACCTTGCTCCCACCATGACCCCACTCGTAAGCGGCACCCACACTCCCCCCCATCTTGACGCCAGGATGTAGGCAACGGCCCTACACACACACACACACACACACACACACACACACACACAATCACACACAACGCACGCAACGACCACATACACAAATAAGCAATAACACGAAAATCTGAGCAGATACACTTCCCTCTTAATTACATATCTCCACCTTAATATATGTCTACCTAAATTTATTTATTTAAAATTATATGTTTATTTATTTAAAATTATATGTTTTTATATGTACTTCTTGAATTTATATGTTCCCCTAAAATTAATTTTCTCATTATGTTCCAATTTTACTTCTAAATTCTTACTATATGTCTTACATGATAACTACATAAATGTCTCTTGAATGTCAAAATATTAAACCCATTATTGTACAAAAATGACAATGTAAATTCTATATCTTACCAGAATAACAATGCTTGGCACAATTGCAAGCAACTGACACTCCAAAAAGCAAAAAATTGTACCGAACACCACCGGCCGAAAAAGAGCAATCAGCAAGCTCTAAAAAGGCCCGCCCTCTCCATCAGGGAGGGAATGAAATGTGCCAAAAAAAAAAAAAAAAAAAAAAAAAAAAAGCGCGCGGGCCCGTTGTCAAGGCAGCACCGGACGCCGCGCCGCACCTAACCTCCACGCACGCCGCTCCGCTACCGCTACCGCCATGGCCCGCACAAAGCAAACGGCCCGCAAGTCCACCGGCGGAAAGGCGCCGCGCAAACAGCTCGCCACCAAGGCGGCGAGGAAGAGCGCGCCCGCCACCGGAGGCGTCAAGAAGCCCCACCGCTACAGGCCGGGCACCGTCGCCCTGCGAGAAATCAGGCGCTACCAGAAGAGCACAGAGCTGCTCATCCGCAAGCTGCCATTCCAGCGCCTAGTGCGCGAGATCGCCCAGGACTTCAAGACCGACCTGCGCTTCCAGAGCTCCGCAGTCATGGCCCTGCAGGAGGCCAGCGAGGCCTACCTCGTCGGCCTCTTCGAAGACACCAACCTGTGCGCAATCCACGCCAAGCGCGTCACCATCATGCCCAAGGACATCCAGCTCGCGCGCCGCATCCGCGGCGAGCGCGCCTAAACCGCGCCGCGGCACCGCACCGCACAAACAAAAACGGCCCTTTTCAGGGCCACTAACATCTCTCCGTCGCGAGCAACCTTTGTCGGTCGCCTGCCTCTCGCCCCGCAACCCAAAAACAAAAACCACCACTTCCCGTCCGTCCGCCACACCCGCTCACTCTGCCTGCCTGCTAGCAGCGCGCAACAATCACACATCATCCCTCCCCGGCGCACAATACCCAACGGCCGACGTCACACCGCACGGGTGGCTGGCCGGCCGCCGCTTTCGTTTCGAAAACAAAAACAAAAACACCCGCACTCCACTCCGACGGCCAACGGCCAGGCAGGCGCGCTCGCTCGCTCTACACGCCACCGAAATCCCCCGCCGACTCCTTCCCACATCTCAACGTGCCCCCCGTTGCAAAACATAACACACACAAAGGAACAAAACAAAGACCAGACACGACTCGACAAGACGACAGACATCCGAGAAGAACGAACGCAGGCAAGCCAACCAACGTATTCAAACAAAACAACAACGTGACAGAAAACCAACCGTCGGCCGCCGCCACAAACACGGCGACAATCAACCACGACAACAACAACAACACCGCTTACCGCTACCGCCGCCCACACCCGCCACCGACCCCCGCAATCCAACCACCGCGGCACGCAAACAGCATCCCCACGGGCATACAGACAGACCCCCACACCAAACGCAACACGACAATCAAAACCTTCCCCGACGTGCTTTGATGGCCCTGAGAAGGGCCGTTTTGGGCCGCGCGTCTCTTGCGCGCCACTAGACGACGACGGGGGGTGGGGACGACGGAGCCAAGCGCCAAACCCTTCCTTTCCCATCTCTTTCTCCTCTACTCTACTTCTTCTTCTTGGGCGAAGCCTTCGCCTTAGACGGCGTCGTCGCCTTCTTCGGGCGCGGCGCCTTCGGCTTCTTCGTCGGAACCTTGGCGGCCTTCTTCGCCTTCGACGGCGACTTGGCCTTGGCCGGCTTGGCCGCAGCCGCCTTCTTCGCACCCGCGGGAGCGGCCGACGCCGCAGACGCCTTCTTGGCGGCGCCCGCCTTCCGACCGGTCGCCGCCTTCACGCCACCAGCCTTCTTTGCGCCGGCCGCACGGGCGCCCTTCTTCTCCTTGCTGGCCGGAGCGGCGCGCTTCTTCTTGGCACCGCCAGCACGAGCCTTGCCGCCCTCGGCCGCCCCCCCGCCGCCGCCGGCGCCGGCAAGCTTGAACGAGCCGGACGCGCCCTTCCCCTTCGTCTGCACCAGCTCGCCCGCCACGACGGCCGACTTGAGGTACTTCTTGATAAACGGCGCCAGCTTCTCCGCGTCCAGCTTGTAGTGCGCGGCTATGTACTTCTTGATCGCCTGCAGCGACGACCCGCCGCGCTCCTTCAGACTCTTGATGGCGGCCGTCACCATCTCAGAGGTGCGCGGGTGCGCAGGCTTGGCGCGCGGCTTCTTCGCAGACGACGCAGACTTGGCCTTCTTCGTAGTGCCGGTGGCGGCGGGTGCCGCAGCAGTCTCGTTCGTAGCCGCCTGATCTGCCATTTCGACGACGCGCGTAACACACAGCGAGAGCGAGCGGGACGGCAGGCACGCAAGCACAGCACAGCAGCAGAGCAGAGAATCACAAGGCCCAGCCAGTGTCGCGGGCGGGCGCGGACGGCCGAGAGAGCGGCCGCCACTCTGCGCGCCGCCGCGCCGCGCCTCCCGCGCTTGCTACCGCCCAACGTCCGACAGCCTGTGCGGAGCAGCCCCAAACCTGCGCCACAACCGCCCGCGCCTTTCAAACCACCGAGGATGGGGCTACACACAGCCACACCACAGTCGCCAACCAGTCGCCACGGCAGCGCCGCAAACCACGGCCAAACTGCAGCTACCGCGCGCTACAGCCTGGGTCGGCCCGCCGAGAATCGCCGCCCCCGCCCAAATGCCGCCCCCACAGCCCCAGCCGACGACCCGCCACAATGGCCAAACCTTCGGCAAAACTCCCACACCGTCGCCGCGGCAGCCCGGCCAGCGCGGCCGGCGCCACAGCCACACAAGCCGAGGCGTGCGGCGATGACGGCCGTGCAAACGCGCCTCCGCCGCCCCATCGCCTTCCGTCGCCCTCCCGCCGTTTCCCGATCGGCCCGCAGCCGTCGGGCCACATCGCGCGCCGTCCTCCTCCTCTCGCCGGCCAACATTCACAGCCGTTTCTCACCAATTGCCCGCCGCAAACGGACGCCGCCTGCGCAACAGGCGCCGCCGCCCCTCGCCGCTTCCGACCCAACCCCTCGACCGAGGCAAACCGCAATCCGAATCTACAGACCAACCCAATCTGCCGTCAAGCACACACGACAGCCGACCTTACACGTTACGCGTTACACATTACGTTTACACGTCTACGTTAGGTTAGGTTAGGTGGACGTGGGTTAGGTTAAGGGGACTTGGGTTAGGTTAAGCGTCAAACTTAGGTTAAGCATTCAAACACGTCAGGCGTCAGAGGTTAGGTTAGGTTAGGTTACACGTTAGGTTAAGGGGTCAGTGCTAGGTTAAGAAGCGTCAAACGTAGGTTAAAAAAGCGTTCAAACGTGAGGCGTGAGCCGGACAGCTTACCTTACGTAGACGTTAGGGGCTCACAGGCTGAGCTCACCTCGCCACACCACAGGTTAGGTTCGGTTCGGTTCGCTCGGCTCAGCGTAAAGCGCCGAGGTCAGGGTTACGTTCGTTCACCTTCGGGCGCCACACTTTCGGTTGAAAGGTCGCGACGGGACGACGTCGGCACGCACGCCGCAAACGAACAAAAACGTACAGACGACGTCGGAAACCGCCGACAGACGGGGGAGCAGCACGACCACGACCAGACACCGAGCGCGAACGAGACACACGCGAACCACCCCCACCGGCCAAAGGGCACCACACAACAACCCAGAGCACCACGTGTCGACACCAGAGCAACCCGCCGCTCACGCGACATGGCTGGCACCGAAGGGCAACCGCCCGCAACTGCGCTTTCCGCGCCGGCCCGGATGCACGTCGTGCTACAACAACACCACTACCGTACACAGCCGCTGTTCACAACATCACTATCAATGGCGCGCCCGCGGCTCGCCGCCGTCGCAGTCGCAGCCCCAACGCCAGCACTTTTGCACCACCATTCACACGCACCGCAACACAGCTCGCCGACACAGCCGAACAAAACAAACACCACACAACAACAGCAACAACAACGCCGCCGCCTCTACTTGTGCCGGCGACCCACCCCGCCGATGGCGCACCTTTCGCCAGCCGGCAATCGACACACACGCACCCACCCACCGGGGCCCAGTGCAAAAAAAAAAAAAAAAAAAAAAAAAAAAAAAAAAAAAAAACACACAAAAACAAAAAAACCAAACAACACAAACGACACGGGAAGCGCACACCGCCACTTCGCGCGCACGCCACCAACCAGTCGTCGTCTCAAAATAACAAACACAAACAAAATAAACTAACAACTAGGGCAACACAAAACAAAAACGCCTCGCACGAACCGAACCGCCCACAAAAAGGACAAGCACACGCACAGCCTCTGCTGACGACCACGACGCAGCGGCACGCTGCTCCTGTCCCGCGCCCCGCGCCCCGCGCCCCACTCGATTCACAACTCACGCGACACCGTCAACGACGGGCTCGCTTCCCGCAACCTACCACCTTTCCGCCACGACGCACAGCCCCAGCCCCACCCGACGACTGCACTTTCACCACCGCCTCCCCCTTCCCCCCCAAAACACACACACACACACACACACACACACACACACACACAGCCAGCCAAAAACGCACTCGCGACCCACACATGCACGTGCATCGGCACACGCCAACCAGTCAACGTCGACAACCACACGCAAGGCTCGAAACGAAAACGAAACCGGCGTCCTTCCACGTTGCCATCAAGCTACGCGACACAAGACACAAGGAACCAACACAACAGCCGGCCCCACTAATTCCCACTCTCACGCCGCAAAAAGCACACCGACACCGCCAAACACGCACGCACATTCCCCTTCGCACTGACACCACCGACCGGCTCGCTACCACACACCTCTCGGCAGCCGTTTTCACGCCAATTCGCCACACCGCCCACACAGTCGACAAGCGCCCGCCCTGTACGGCACACGCAACGACGCAGCGCAGCAAAGGGCGCCCGCAACACATACCTCTCCGCCGCCCGACGCGCCAACCGCCACGCCACACCACACCGCACCGCCAGCCACTCGCAAATTGTGCACTGCCACCAGCCACACGTCCAACACGCCGCGCCGCCTCCGGCCACCCGCCAGGGGGCGCTCACGTCCGCGACAACAGCGCGGCCCGCCGGGCCGGGCCGAACCGAACCGAGCCGCCGCTGCTCTGCACTCGGCACGGCCACACCCTGCTGCAGACCGGGCTCGTCCCTCTGTACGCGTCTGCCTGCGCATCAACACAACACGACCTTTTGTTTTTTTTTTTTCTCTCTCTACCGCCATCCCTTCTTCTCGCGTTTTACTCGTTGTTGCAGCAGCGGCGCACACCTACACATCCACAGCCCCAGCCGAGCCGGCCTCACCTCAGGGCCCGCCGCCAGCGTCTCCTCCTCGGGCACAGGTGCGGTGCTGTGGCCGCCCATCCAACCGCATTGCTGGCCGTCCAGCCACCAGGCGTTCCCACTGCCGCGAGCCACGCCGCGCACCGACCCTGCTGCAGAAAACGAAGCATAGCCAGAGACCGACCGATACACAAAGCAAGCCGTCGCCTCGCCTCTTGTCCTTCCTGCCTTCCTTCCGCCCCCGCCCTTCTCACACCACCGCCTCTCCACTTTCGCCCCCCCCTCCTTTTTTTTTTTTTTTTTTGTTTTCTTCTTTCTTTCTTTCTTTCTTTGGCCCTCTCTCCTTCCCGCCATGGCGGTTACGGCACCGCGCTGCAGCGGCAGATTTTTTTGCGCCCACACGCCTACTCCTACCACCATTAACCTTGCCCTGCCCTGCCCTGCCCTGCCCTGCCCTGCCCATCAACGTCGCAGTCGAACCGACGCTTGCCAACACACTGCCCACGTTCCTTTCTCTTTTCGGCCTACGCCCATTACGCGCCGCCGCCACAGCACCTTCCCTTCCCACAACACACCGACGTCATCACACGCACCCAAAACAGGGGCCACGACCGTGTTCCTCGCCCACTCCCATCCCGCACGGTACGCACATTCCCAACTACTACCGCGCACCCTCCCTTTCCAATCTGTGTGTCTCTGTGTCTGTGTCCTGTCCGCGCGTGACGCCTCTCAACATCCGCCGTCCCCCGTCCCGTTTTCGCCCCCATGCCGTCGTCGCGCCGCCTCCTCCCCGTCCACCGCCGCCCCTGTCCGCCCCGCACCACACCATACACCGCTGCTTGTCCCGGCCGTTGCCACCAAAGGCGCCGACCGCAAACGCGCCACGCCGCAGCCCCCGTGCGTCTCGCGCTCGCTTGCATCTCCGTGCCGACGCTGCCTCTCTTCCCGCTCGCACTCGACCTCGACAACACAGTCTTTGGCTCCGCCACTGCGTGTTCCGGTGGTACGCACGCTGCAACACGTATGTATTCATTACCAGAGCGATGGCGAGGCATGACAGCATCTCTGTCTGACCAGAGAGTTCTTTATCGCTGCTAGTCGGCGCTTGGACCGCGCCAGACGACAGTAGTGGCACGCACCGGGTCGCCAGGAACAGTTGTTATATATATATTGTAGCGCGAGTCGGGAGAGGTAGTAGTCGGTCGACAGTAGTAGCGGGTGGACGGTTGTACTGAGCGGGCGTCGGCGGCGTGCTCTGCTCGTCTCGCGACTCTGGTCACGGTTCGGGACGATGTATAGTCTATTGTGTTATAATCAAAAGGTGGTGTGACGCTGCATTGCGCAAATCTGATAACGTATGTTCATTGTACTTATTTTGTTCAACAACAAAAGCCCCACTATTACTTTTTTTCTAAAGTAACTTTTGTCTCTTAACGAAAAACATTCACTTTTTAAAGACTACTTCCTATGGCATTTCCCTCCAAGGAGTGCAATTAATTACCAGCCAGCACTCATTCATTGCACACAGCTGTGTAAGGGGTATCTACAATTGAGGAGCGGATATAAATGCAATTTTTTTTTTTTTTTTGTTTTTTTTTTTTTTTTTTTTTTTGTGTGTGTGTGTGTGTGTTGTAACCTCCCAGCAAAATTTAAAATAATGGACAATGTTATTTACGGATGCTAATGGACATTGCGCTAATTGTAACCTCGCCCACAATGAGAGGTATTGAAAATGGCAACAAAAATGTGAAATTCGCAATCTGACTCAAATATAAAGTCTTCACACAACATTTAAAAAAGTCCGTTCAGTGACAAGAAACTTCAATTAAACCGAAATATCGGTCTTTGGCCCTGTGCAAAACAATCAGAATTAAAGTCTTACCTCCGAATAAATGGATGTCACATTTCTGCTCTGGTTGTTGCGCAGCGCTTGGAGGAACTGCATTGCAAATAATAATATTCTCTTTTTTTGTGATTTTAGTGACATTTTTCTTCAAAGAAGTGGAATGAAATGTGAAGTGCAACGAACTCTTTAGTTCAATAAACAATTAAATGTTTGAAAAATGCTTTTGAAATAAAAATTATTATTGGGGAACTTGTTGGAGAATAATTACAATAAATACAATTTTTCATTATCTAATGATTATATTAATTAACAGTATACCTTATTCACCATCTTGACCAGTGTTGCCGACCGCCTACATCACACAACCGCGCTCGGCTGCTACTACTGACCGACCGCTCTGCATGACGACTATTAGCGTACTGCACGCGACGACTACTGACAGAGTACAGCCCTCAACTACACATAGCTACGGACTCGCAACGACTACTGACTGACTGAGAACCGCTCGCAACACTCGCGCAGTCCAGCGCAAACTCTCTGGTCACAGATGCTACAATGTCTCGCCATCGCTACTATGTTACATACGTGTTTCAGTGTCTTTTTCATTGGGGTAACGATCTTTGGCTCTTTTTATTCTGAATACAGGGCCAAAGGTCAACGCTGCTGCCCTTATACAATTTATCAGGTTTCATTATGTCTGTTGCAATGTTACATACGGTTCACTCTTTCATTAATATTATCGTTGGGTTTGTTTTGTAGGGACGTTAACATTCTGGCACATTTTTATTATCATCGGACTCTCTGCTATTTGTGCAGGGAGGTTATACCTGGGTCCATTTCCATTTTAATATTGATAGACTTTTTGTTTTCTCGTTGTTTTTCCTTCTTTTTTTTTTGTTTTGTTTTTCCCGCTCTCACCACCACCGCCGCATCACGCCTTCCGTTTTCTTGGTTTCTTTTCTGTTCTTCAACTGCTTCAACATCACCGCGCCCCATTTCCACACCACAGCCATCAGCCTCCAAGACGGGCGGGCGCAGTGTGCCATTTCCGGCGCACAAGCACACCCGTACGGTACTCTCCTCGCCCCCACGCCACCAACAACACAGCGACCACGCGGCTTTCAGGCATGGCACGGCACCGGCGAAATGCGCCGCCCCCGCCCCTCCGCGCATCCGTCCGTCTCGCCACGTTCACTGACAGCCGCGTCTGCGGCTACACCACGACAACCACAACACAACACCGCTCCCCTCCCTGGCAACTCACATTGTTTTTCTCCTCCTCTTTTGCACAAACCACAACGCCGAGCACAGGCGCAAGCCACCCACACCGCGCCCCTCCCCGTCCCGTCTTTGGCCGCCGCTCCTCGTTTGCCCCCTCCCATCTCCCGAAATGCCATGCCAGCAGCGTTACGCATGCCCCTCCCCTGTCCACACAACACTACCGCCTAACGAACAGCCTTCCGGGCCACATGCAGGGCACGCCCACCTCCAAACACTGCCAATTCACGGACGCACGCACACACACACTCACTTTCTCGACACCTTTCTGTACGGAGGGTGCGTCATCTCGACCGTGACAGAGTGACGGCAACTATCGACGATCCATTTCCCCCCAATGGTAAAACATGTCCACTAACACCTACATACATCATTCACGTACACAGACAATAGCATACACACAATGGGAGGGCACACGAACATGGACGGCACGGCACTGTCATACACTCTTCCTCAGAACCATATCAACAAACGTTACGTACATCCGGGAAAGCGAAAGCGAAAGCAAAAGCAAAGGCAAAGCCCAATGCAGCCGTCAAAGGTAACGTTCACCACGGCAGACACTTGCAGCCGCGCCGCCGTTAAACGCATTTCAGTGCGGCTCCAATACGCCTCCGACACGGGAACGTTCCGTTGCTCTACGAATGCGTTTCTCCCCTTTTTCCCTTCCTCTCTCTTTTGCCCCCCCTCCTTGCACTCTTGCCTCATTCCTCACGTTCTGCCCAGACATTCGACCGATCAAAGTCAACCTTTCGTTACCGTTCTCAGCGCGACGGTGTACAACAGTATGACGGGTGTGCCCAAGACTTCGGTTCAGTTGCGTGACGCCCGTCTATCGCGCCGATCGACAGTTACTCAGGGGGCGACGGATCGGACCACGTCACCGACACACAAAACACTTTCAAACAAACAAATACGCACCGGATGGACACAGACAAACACGTGTACAGACATTCGCCAAACAAACGACCGCCGCCGCCGCCGCCGCCGCCGCCGTCGTCGTCTAGCGTCGCGCTTACTGTACTGCACTGGACACGCGTGCATCTTGAATGACGACATCGGTGTGCGTGCGTCGTACGCAATCAGTCAGACACGGCTATCAAACATCAGAGTCGAATGGTACATCATCGTGCGTGTTCGCCGTACACGTACAGTACAATACAACAACAATGCGTCTTAATGGCACGTTCATTTCAACGTCACTCACACACCTCCACGCTGCAGTTACGTCGCACCATTGTCAAACTCGGCGTACAGCAAAGGGAATAGTGGGCGGCAAAAAAAAAAAAAAACAACCAAACAAAAACATTTCACATTTCACCCTCGCCATGTATGATGTGCAAAAAAACAAACCCGCAAACGGCCGTCGTTACGGTGACACAAAAGTCGCCGATCGCACAGTCCCCCCTCGCAGACGGGTAACACACACACACACACCAACAACACCAATGGGTCAAAAACCACGCCAACGAGGCGTGCCACCATTCCACGCCACGGCGACCAACCTCGTGGCCGTACCCCGCGCAACACGCTTTGACGCGCCCCCCCACCCACAATCAAAATGCACACATACATCACAGCCGTCCACACAAACAACAACAACAATTCCGCCCTTCCCGCAAAAGGCAAGTTGGTGGCCCTGAAAAGGGCCGTTTTGCCGCTCTCGCAACGGAGGAGCCTTCTCCATCCTTCCTTCCATTCCAGAGCCACCTCCTTACTTGGAGCTCGTGTACTTGGTCACCGCCTTCGTGCCCTCGCTCACGGCGTGCTTGGCCAGCTCGCCAGGCAGCAACAGCCGCACAGCGGTCTGGATCTCGCGGGACGTGATGGTCGAGCGCTTGTTGTAGTGCGCCAGCCGAGAAGCCTCGGCCGCAATGCGCTCGAAAATGTCGTTCACGAAGCTGTTCATGATGCTCATCGCCTTCGACGAGATGCCCGTGTCAGGGTGCACCTGCTTCAGCACCTTGTAGATGTAGATGGCATAGCTCTCCTTCCTCTTGCGCTTCTTCTTCTTGTCGCCCTTCGAAATGTTCTTCTGCGCCTTGCCAGCCTTCTTGGCGGCCTTCCCGCTAGTCTTGGGCGGCATCTCGAACCAACGTACGGCAGCAGCAACACCAGTACCAAGCGCTCCGCTCTAGTCAGCGTCTCCCCACACAGTGGCACCCGCCGCCAGCCGCCGCCGCACCTTTACCAGCTCGCCCTGTTGCGGCCGCCGACCAATGGGGCGCGCGCGCAACCGGCCGCCGCACCCGAGCCCATAAAGCACCCCCACCCCGGCTGCGCCGGCACGCACTCCGCTGCTCGACTCGCTGCCGCTCGCACCGGTCGTTTTCGTTTCCGTTTCGTGTGCACCGTCGCTAGCCCATCGCCATGTCCGGACGCGGAAAGGGAGGCAAAGTCAAGGGCAAGTCAAAGTCCCGCTCAAGCAGGGCTGGGCTCCAGTTCCCGGTCGGCAGAATCCACCGCCTCCTGCGCAAGGGAAACTACGCAGAGCGCGTCGGCGCCGGGGCGCCCGTCTACCTCGCCGCCGTCATGGAGTACCTCGCGGCTGAGGTGCTCGAGCTGGCCGGAAACGCGGCCCGCGACAACAAGAAGACGCGCATCATCCCGCGCCACCTGCAGCTTGCCATCCGCAACGACGAGGAGCTCAACAAGCTCCTGTCGGGCGTCACCATCGCACAGGGTGGTGTCCTGCCCAACATCCAGGCCGTCCTGCTGCCAAAGAAGACCGAGAAGAAGGCCTAAAGGAGGCCAGGCAATCGCAGCCGCCGCATGCTCCCCTGCACGCAACGCGCTTTGCCGGCTCGGCCCACAACAATCGGCCCTTTTCAGGGCCACCACACAAACCTACGTCCAAAGCAAAATTTCAGTCGTCCTCGCCGCACCTTGTTTTGTTTTTTAACTTTGCACTTTCACAGCACAGCCGCCGCCGGCGCACGTCCGCCATCTTGTCGTCCACACAGCCCGTGTGGCCCAACACACACACACACACACATTTTGCACGGTCGCAGTCGCCTTCCAAACGACAACGGCAGCAATAATGACCATTGTTAAAGGGAGGCGTGTCGACACACCGCCCTCCACTCCCGCGCGCAACGGCCGTCGACACGAACGAAACAGCTGATCCGGCCGCCTTGCCTCGGAAACCCCAACGCCGCCGCAAACACACAGAGCCAAACCACGCAAGCAAATAATCACCGCCTCTCGCACAACAACACACAGCCCGCCATCTCCGTCGCGATCGATACAAAGACACACAAACGAAGCAGCTCCACACACAGCCAGCCACATGACACGTTTCCTTTCCTTCTCCCCTCCCAGTCACATCACGTCGCTCACAAACGGAAAGAAAGAAAGAGAGAGAGAAACAAACAAACAACACAGCGCACACACGCAGCAACAACACAGACTCTTTCGCACTTTTCAACTTCCGAACAGTGTGGTGGCCCTGAAAAGGGCCGTTTTCTAGTCTCTCCCACCCACAAGCACGGCCGCGGGAAGGCCAGCGCCCGCTGCGACGCAGCCTAACCGCCGAAACCGTACAGGGTGCGCCCCTGCCTCTTCAGGGCGTACACCACGTCCATGGCCGTCACAGTCTTGCGCTTGGCGTGCTCAGTTTACGTCACCGCGTCGCGGATCACGTTCTCCAGGAACACCTTCAGCACCCCGCGGGTCTCCTCGTAGATCAGACCAGAGATGCGCTTCACGCCGCCCCTGCGAGCCAGGCGGCGGATGGCGGGCTTCGTGATGCCCTGGATGTTGTCGCGCAACACCTTGCGGTGCCGCTTGGCGCCACCCTTGCCGAGCCCCTTTCCTCCCTTGCCGCGGCCTGTCATCCTTCCTTCCTCGGGCAAAGCAAAACGTGCACAAACAGCAGCTGCAGCGGCTGGAGAGTCGGCTACGGTCTGCGCCCAGCGCTTTTTTTTTTTTTTTTTTTTTTTTTTTTTTTTTTTTTTTTTTTTTTTTTCTGTTAGTGAGATGCAGGCCCGGCGCTTGTGCGCCTCGCCGTGTACGGGAGGCAGGTTATTTTTTTACATTCTTTATTTAAACAAGAAAGTTACTCTTGAAGGGACAGGCTTCCTTGGGCTTCAGGAGCCCTTAGCCGACCTTCTATGTTGTCCAATTGTTAGATTAGATGTTATTACAGGGCTTTTGACTAGTCTGACTGCTCTATTCTATTCAAACAGCGAGATTACACCTTGGGCCAGCGCGAGTATCTTTGAGAGTGGATCGTTGGCGTTTTTGATGTCCTCGGCGGTCTTCTTTATTTTAGTTAACGTGTCTGGTTTGAAGAAGGACGACACCAGAGCCGTGATCTGCTTGATTGCGTCACTGAAGGATCCTGTGGTTGGATTGTCTTGCTGTGTGTGATTTTGGTCTTGGTTTGTTTGGCTGCCCCAAGCTGCTGTTCGTGTTGCTTGTCGCTGTCGGAGAGGAGGGAAGTTGATTGTTGTGTTTGTTGGCGCTGGTGGCGGTGGCGGTCCCGCTGTTGTTGTTGGGTGTCTTGGTTGTGTTCCTCTGAGGTTTATTCTCGGTCTGAAAGGTTTAAGTGCCTTCTGGAACTCTGGGCACCCTCTGAAGTTCGCTGGATGGCCTTTCGCACCGCAAAGAACGCATGTGCATGGTTCCGCCTGTGGCAGTGTGCAGGCTGCTGAGGGATGTGGGCCGGCACACTTCACGCACCTTGGCGGGAGCTTGCAGTACCTGGCTGTATGCCTCAGGCGTTGGCAATTTTTGCACTGGGGGGGGCCGTCACGCGGTTCATAATTTTCAATTCGTACTTTCGTGTCGAGCATTAATTTTTCATTGTATATTTTTTCTGATTTCCTCACTTTTGGCAGCGACACCACGTAGACCGGGATGGGATTCTAGTTTCTTGGTTTCCTCGTTCCTCTGCTTGTATTGGTGTATATCTTTTACTTCGTATCCTCTGTCTAGGAGCACGTTGACGAGAATTTGCGGTGGCACCGTTTCTGGTATGCCCTTGATGACGACCTTTAGGTTTCTGTCCTCCGGCATCTGATGGGTGAAGTAATGCATGTGGTTTTTCTCTAGGAAGGTGTTGGCCTTCTTGTAGTCTTCGATCGTGGAGAAATGGTACCTTATATGGTCTCCCTTGTATGTGGCGCGGAGCTCGCCTTCTATATGCTTCTTAATCTCCGCGTTCAAGCGGAGGTAGTCATTTGTATGGTACACCACCAAGGGGGGCGGTCTTCCTGCTGCCGTAGGTGGTGGCTGGCTCTGCTGGGCGTCTGGTTGGTCGTTGGACTGGTCTGCGAGTGCGGTGTACGCGTTGCTGACTGGTACCGCAAACGCGGGTTGTTCGGTCTTTGCGCGCTTCGGGTCGTCGTTGTCTCCGTTTGCGGTCGCCGACTGGCTGGGTTTCCTCCGTCGCCTCTTGTTAGTGACTAGCTGGAAGCCGGCTTCATCAGCCTGCTCACAGGATGACGTGTCGGTCGCTGAGTTGTAGTCCATGTCTGCGCTGTTGTCGTCGTATTCGGCCTCCGATAGTTCGGCTGCCGAGTGGTCCGATTCTTCTGGAGAGTCTGGTGTTTCTTTCAAGTTGTTCTCACAGTTGTTGTCGTGTCTTCCGGGTGTCTGCGGCTTCTTCGCGGTGTTTGCCCTCCGCTCTGCCCTCTCGCGGGCATCGGCTAGCTCGGCAGTCGAGAGTTCCGATTCTTCCGAATTTTCTGGTGTTTTTTTCAAGTTGTTCTCGGAGTCGCTGTCGTGTCGTCCGGGTGTCTTCGGCTTCTTCGCGTTGTTCGACCTCCATTCTGCCCTGGCCAGGAAATCGCGCATCATCTGCCTTTCTTCCGCTGTCATGTATTTGAAATCCTCGGACGAGTAGTACAACGTTCCGCTGGTTATTTCTGTAAGCTCCCTCGCTGTAAGTGCTCGTGCCGTTGGTTCCGTGTTGTCTGGTGGTGGAGGGCGGGGGGCCCTGTCCGCGGATTTTTTTCTATCCCCTGCCATGTTTAGAGCCTACACGACGCGGGCTGGTCCCGCCGCAGCAGGGGCCCTGGCCGTGAGTGTTCCCTAACGCTATCCACCTCAGGCTAACCCTGGGTTCTGGCCTGTACCTACTGTCGCCCTACCTCCCTAACTAACACGACAGTTTTGCGTTGCGTCTCTAAAGAGACACACTCGGAGCGCCTCGGAGCTGGGAGCAGAGCGAGCGACCGCGCGCTACGAGCCCAGCGCGCCCGCCGCCCCCCTATATAGACTCTGGCCCGCCCTCCCCCCACCACGCGCAACCGAGGGCATATAAGCGCAGCACGGAGGCGCGCGGGCCCGTTGTCAAGGGAGCACCGGACGCCGCGCCGCACCTAACCTCCACGCACGCCGCTCCGCTACCGCTACCGCCATGGCCCGCACAAAGCAAACGGCCCGCAAGTCCACCGGCGGAAAGGCGCCGCGCAAACAGCTCGCCACCAAGGCGGCGAGGAAGAGCGCGCCCGCCACCGGAGGCGTCAAGAAGCCCCACCGCTACAGGCCGGGCACCGTCGCCCTGCGAGAAATCAGGCGCTACCAGAAGAGCACAGAGCTGCTCATCCGCAAGCTGCCATTCCAGCGCCTAGTGCGCGAGATCGCCCAGGACTTCAAGACCGACCTGCGCTTCCAGAGCTCCGCAGTCATGGCCCTGCAGGAGGCCAGCGAGGCCTACCTCGTCGGCCTCTTCGAAGACACCAACCTGTGCGCAATCCACGCCAAGCGCGTCACCATCATGCCCAAGGACATCCAGCTCGCGCGCCGCATCCGCGGCGAGCGCGCCTAAACCGCGCCGCGGCACCGCACCGCACCGCACAAACAAAAACGGCCCTTTTCAGGGCCACTAACATCTCTCCGTCGCGAGCAACCTTTGTCGGTCGCCTGCCTCTCGCCCCGCAACCCAAAAACAAAAACCACCACTTCCCGTCCGTCCGCCACACCCGCTCACTCTGCCTGCCTGCTAGCAGCGCGCAACAATCACACATCATCCCTCCCCGGCGCACAATACCCAACGGCCGACGTCACACCGCACGGGTGGCTGGCCGGCCGCCGCTTTCGTTTCGAAAACAAAAACAAAAACACCCGCACTCCACTCCGACGGCCAACGGCCAGGCAGGCGCGCTCGCTCGCTCTACACGCCACCGAAATCCCCCGCCGACTCCTTCCCACATCTCAACGTGCCCCCCGTTGCAAAACATAACACACACAAAGGAACAAAACAAAGACCAGACACGACTCGACAAGACGACAGACATCCGAGAAGAACGAACGCAGGCAAGCCAACCAACGTATTCAAACAAAACAACAACGTGACAGAAAACCAACCGTCGGCCGCCGCCACAAACACGGCGACAATCAACCACGACAACAACAACAACACCGCTTACCGCTACCGCCGCCCACACCCGCCACCGACCCCCGCAATCCAACCACCGCGGCACGCAAACAGCATCCCCACGGGCATACAGACAGACCCCCACACCAAACGCAACACGACAATCAAAACCTTCCCCGACGTGCTTTGATGGCCCTGAGAAGGGCCGTTTTGGGCTGCGCGTCTCTTGCGCGCCACTAGACGACGACGGGGGGTGGGGACGACGGAGCCAAGCGCCAAACCCTTCCTTTCCCATCTCTTTCTCCTCTACTCTACTTCTTCTTCTTGGGCGAAGCCTTCGCCTTAGACGGCGTCGTCGCCTTCTTCGGGCGCGGCGCCTTCGGCTTCTTCGTCGGAACCTTGGCGGCCTTCTTCGCCTTCGACGGCGACTTGGCCTTGGCCGGCTTGGCCGCAGCCGCCTTCTTCGCACCCGCGGGAGCGGCCGACGCCGCAGACGCCTTCTTGGCGGCGCCCGCCTTCCGACCGGTCGCCGCCTTCACGCCACCAGCCTTCTTTGCGCCGGCCGCACGGGCGCCCTTCTTCTCCTTGCTGGCCGGAGCGGCGCGCTTCTTCTTGGCACCGCCAGCACGAGCCTTGCCGCCCTCGGCCGCCCCCCCGCCGCCGCCGGCGCCGGCAAGCTTGAACGAGCCGGACGCGCCCTTCCCCTTCGTCTGCACCAGCTCGCCCGCCACGACGGCCGACTTGAGGTACTTCTTGATAAACGGCGCCAGCTTCTCCGCGTCCAGCTTGTAGTGCGCGGCTATGTACTTCTTGATCGCCTGCAGCGACGACCCGCCGCGCTCCTTCAGACTCTTGATGGCGGCCGTCACCATCTCAGAGGTGCGCGGGTGCGCAGGCTTGGCGCGCGGCTTCTTCGCAGACGACGCAGACTTGGCCTTCTTCGTAGTGCCGGTGGCGGCGGGTGCCGCAGCAGTCTCGTTCGTAGCCGCCTGATCTGCCATTTCGACGACGCGCGTAACACACAGCGAGAGCGAGCGGGACGGCAGGCACGCAAGCACAGCACAGCAGCAGAGCAGAGAATCACAAGGCCCAGCCAGTGTCGCGGGCGGGCGCGGACGGCCGAGAGAGCGGCCGCCACTCTGCGCGCCGCCGCGCCGCGCCTCCCGCGCTTGCTACCGCCCAACGTCCGACAGCCTGTGCGGAGCAGCCCCAAACCTGCGCCACAACCGCCCGCGCCTTTCAAACCACCGAGGATGGGGCTACACACAGCCACACCACAGTCGCCAACCAGTCGCCACGGCAGCGCCGCAAACCACGGCCAAACTGCAGCTACCGCGCGCTACAGCCTGGGTCGGCCCGCCGAGAATCGCCGCCCCCGCCCAAATGCCGCCCCCACAGCCCCAGCCGACGACCCGCCACAATGGCCAAACCTTCGGCAAAACTCCCACACCGTCGCCGCGGCAGCCCGGCCAGCGCGGCCGGCGCCACAGCCACACAAGCCGAGGCGTGCGGCGATGACGGCCGTGCAAACGCGCCTCCGCCGCCCCATCGCCTTCCGTCGCCCTCCCGCCGTTTCCCGATCGGCCCGCAGCCGTCGGGCCACATCGCGCGCCGTCCTCCTCCTCTCGCCGGCCAACATTCACAGCCGTTTCTCACCAATTGCCCGCCGCAAACGGACGCCGCCTGCGCAACAGGCGCCGCCGCCCCTCGCCGCTTCCGACCCAACCCCTCGACCGAGGCAAACCGCAATCCGAATCTACAGACCAACCCAATCTGCCGTCAAGCACACACGACAGCCGACCTTACACGTTACGCGTTACACATTACGTTTACACGTCTACGTTAGGTTAGGTTAGGTGGACGTGGGTTAGGTTAAGGGGACTTGGGTTAGGTTAAGCGTCAAACTTAGGTTAAGCATTCAAACACGTCAGGCGTCAGAGGTTAGGTTAGGTTAGGTTACACGTTAGGTTAAGGGGTCAGTGCTAGGTTAAGAAGCGTCAAACGTAGGTTAAAAAAGCGTTCAAACGTGAGGCGTGAGCCGGACAGCTTACCTTACGTAGACGTTAGGGGCTCACAGGCTGAGCTCACCTCGCCACACCACAGGTTAGGTTCGGTTCGGTTCGCTCGGCTCAGCGTAAAGCGCCGAGGTCAGGGTTACGTTCGTTCACCTTCGGGCGCCACACTTTCGGTTGAAAGGTCGCGACGGGACGACGTCGGCACGCACGCCGCAAACGAACAAAAACGTACAGACGACGTCGGAAACCGCCGACAGACGGGGGAGCAGCACGACCACGACCAGACACCGAGCGCGAACGAGACACACGCGAACCACCCCCACCGGCCAAAGGGCACCACACAACAACCCAGAGCACCACGTGTCGACACCAGAGCAACCCGCCGCTCACGCGACATGGCTGGCACCGAAGGGCAACCGCCCGCAACTGCGCTTTCCGCGCCGGCCCGGATGCACGTCGTGCTACAACAACACCACTACCGTACACAGCCGCTGTTCACAACATCACTATCAATGGCGCGCCCGCGGCTCGCCGCCGTCGCAGTCGCAGCCCCAACGCCAGCACTTTTGCACCACCATTCACACGCACCGCAACACAGCTCGCCGACACAGCCGAACAAAACAAACACCACACAACAACAGCAACAACAACGCCGCCGCCTCTACTTGTGCCGGCGACCCACCCCGCCGATGGCGCACCTTTCGCCAGCCGGCAATCGACACACACGCACCCACCCACCGGGGCCCAGTGCAAAAAAAAAAAAAAAAAAAAAAAAAAAAAAAAAACACACAAAAACAAAAAAACCAAACAACACAAACGACACGGGAAGCGCACACCGCCACTTCGCGCGCACGCCACCAACCAGTCGTCGTCTCAAAATAACAAACACAAACAAAATAAACTAACAACTAGGGCAACACAAAACAAAAACGCCTCGCACGAACCGAACCGCCCACAAAAAGGACAAGCACACGCACAGCCTCTGCTGACGACCACGACGCAGCGGCACGCTGCTCCTGTCCCGCGCCCCGCGCCCCGCGCCCCACTCGATTCACAACTCACGCGACACCGTCAACGACGGGCTCGCTTCCCGCAACCTACCACCTTTCCGCCACGACGCACAGCCCCAGCCCCACCCGACGACTGCACTTTCACCACCGCCTCCCCCTTCCCCCCCAAAACACACACACACACACACACACACACACACACACACACAGCCAGCCAAAAACGCACTCGCGACCCACACATGCACGTGCATCGGCACACGCCAACCAGTCAACGTCGACAACCACACGCAAGGCTCGAAACGAAAACGAAACCGGCGTCCTTCCACGTTGCCATCAAGCTACGCGACACAAGACACAAGGAACCAACACAACAGCCGGCCCCACTAATTCCCACTCTCACGCCGCAAAAAGCACACCGACACCGCCAAACACGCACGCACATTCCCCTTCGCACTGACACCACCGACCGGCTCGCTACCACACACCTCTCGGCAGCCGTTTTCACGCCAATTCGCCACACCGCCCACACAGTCGACAAGCGCCCGCCCTGTACGGCACACGCAACGACGCAGCGCAGCAAAGGGCGCCCGCAACACATACCTCTCCGCCGCCCGACGCGCCAACCGCCACGCCACACCACACCGCACCGCCAGCCACTCGCAAATTGTGCACTGCCACCAGCCACACGTCCAACACGCCGCGCCGCCTCCGGCCACCCGCCAGGGGGCGCTCACGTCCGCGACAACAGCGCGGCCCGCCGGGCCGGGCCGAACCGAACCGAGCCGCCGCTGCTCTGCACTCGGCACGGCCACACCCTGCTGCAGACCGGGCTCGTCCCTCTGTACGCGTCTGCCTGCGCATCAACACAACACGACCTTTTGTTTTTTTTTTTTCTCTCTCTACCGCCATCCCTTCTTCTCGCGTTTTACTCGTTGTTGCAGCAGCGGCGCACACCTACACATCCACAGCCCCAGCCGAGCCGGCCTCACCTCAGGGCCCGCCGCCAGCGTCTCCTCCTCGGGCACAGGTGCGGTGCTGTGGCCGCCCATCCAACCGCATTGCTGGCCGTCCAGCCACCAGGCGTTCCCACTGCCGCGAGCCACGCCGCGCACCGACCCTGCTGCAGAAAACGAAGCATAGCCAGAGACCGACCGATACACAAAGCAAGCCGTCGCCTCGCCTCTTGTCCTTCCTGCCTTCCTTCCGCCCCCGCCCTTCTCACACCACCGCCTCTCCACTTTCGCCCCCCCCTCCTTTTTTTTTTTTTTTTTTGTTTTCTTCTTTCTTTCTTTCTTTCTTTGGCCCTCTCTCCTTCCCGCCATGGCGGTTACGGCACCGCGCTGCAGCGGCAGATTTTTTTGCGCCCACACGCCTACTCCTACCACCATTAACCTTGCCCTGCCCTGCCCTGCCCTGCCCTGCCCTGCCCATCAACGTCGCAGTCGAACCGACGCTTGCCAACACACTGCCCACGTTCCTTTCTCTTTTCGGCCTACGCCCATTACGCGCCGCCGCCACAGCACCTTCCCTTCCCACAACACACCGACGTCATCACACGCACCCAAAACAGGGGCCACGACCGTGTTCCTCGCCCACTCCCATCCCGCACGGTACGCACATTCCCAACTACTACCGCGCACCCTCCCTTTCCAATCTGTGTGTCTCTGTGTCTGTGTCCTGTCCGCGCGTGACGCCTCTCAACATCCGCCGTCCCCCGTCCCGTTTTCGCCCCCATGCCGTCGTCGCGCCGCCTCCTCCCCGTCCACCGCCGCCCCTGTCCGCCCCGCACCACACCATACACCGCTGCTTGTCCCGGCCGTTGCCACCAAAGGCGCCGACCGCAAACGCGCCACGCCGCAGCCCCCGTGCGTCTCGCGCTCGCTTGCATCTCCGTGCCGACGCTGCCTCTCTTCCCGCTCGCACTCGACCTCGACAACACAGTCTTTGGCTCCGCCACTGCGTGTTCCGGTGGTACGCACGCTGCAACACGTATGTATTCATTACCAGAGCGATGGCGAGGCATGACAGCATCTCTGTCTGACCAGAGAGTTCTTTATCGCTGCTAGTCGGCGCTTGGACCGCGCCAGACGACAGTAGTGGCACGCACCGGGTCGCCAGGAACAGTTGTTATATATATATTGTAGCGCGAGTCGGGAGAGGTAGTAGTCGGTCGACAGTAGTAGCGGGTGGACGGTTGTACTGAGCGGGCGTC
Organism: Schistocerca americana; assembly: GCF_021461395.2. Classification (NCBI taxonomy): domain Eukaryota; kingdom Metazoa; phylum Arthropoda; class Insecta; order Orthoptera; family Acrididae; genus Schistocerca; species Schistocerca americana. Next base: position 244,341 of record NW_025725930.1, on the reverse strand, counting down.
GGCGGCGTGCTCTGCTCGTCTCGCGACTCTGGTCACGGTTCGGGACGATGTATAGTCTATTGTGTTATAATCAAAAGGTGGTGTGACGCTGCATTGCGCAAATCTGATAACGTATGTTCATTGTACTTATTTTGTTCAACAACAAAAGCCCCACTATTACTTTTTTTCTAAAGTAACTTTTGTCTCTTAACGAAAAACATTCACTTTTTAAAGACTACTTCCTATGGCATTTCCCTCCAAGGAGTGCAATTAATTACCAGCCAGCACTCATTCATTGCACACAGCTGTGTAAGGGGTATCTACAATTGAGGAGCGGATATAAATGCAATTTTTTTGTTTTTTTTTGTTTTTTTTTTTTTTTTTTTTTTTTTTTTGTGTGTGTGTGTGTGTGTTGTAACCTCCCAGCAAAATTTAAAATAATGGACAATGTTATTTACGGATGCTAATGGACATTGCGCTAATTGTAACCTCGCCCACAATGAGAGGTATTGAAAATGGCAACAAAAATGTGAAATTCGCAATCTGACTCAAATATAAAGTCTTCACACAACATTTAAAAAAGTCCGTTCAGTGACAAGAAACTTCAATTAAACCGAAATATCGGTCTTTGGCCCTGTGCAAAACAATCAGAATTAAAGTCTTACCTCCGAATAAATGGATGTCACATTTCTGCTCTGGTTGTTGCGCAGCGCTTGGAGGAACTGCATTGCAAATAATAATATTCTCTTTTTTTGTGATTTTAGTGACATTTTTCTTCAAAGAAGTGGAATGAAATGTGAAGTGCAACGAACTCTTTAGTTCAATAAACAATTAAATGTTTGAAAAATGCTTTTGAAATAAAAATTATTATTGGGGAACTTGTTGGAGAATAATTACAATAAATACAATTTTTCATTATCTAATGATTATATTAATTAACAGTATACCTTATTCACCATCTTGACCAGTGTTGCCGACCGCCTACATCACACAACCGCGCTCGGCTGCTACTACTGACCGACCGCTCTGCATGACGACTATTAGCGTACTGCACGCGACGACTACTGACAGAGTACAGCCCTCAACTACACATAGCTACGGACTCGCAACGACTACTGACTGACTGAGAACCGCTCGCAACACTCGCGCAGTCCAGCGCAAACTCTCTGGTCACAGATGCTACAATGTCTCGCCATCGCTACTATGTTACATACGTGTTTCAGTGTCTTTTTCATTGGGGTAACGATCTTTGGCTCTTTTTATTCTGAATACAGGGCCAAAGGTCAACGCTGCTGCCCTTATACAATTTATCAGGTTTCATTATGTCTGTTGCAATGTTACATACGGTTCACTCTTTCATTAATATTATCGTTGGGTTTGTTTTGTAGGGACGTTAACATTCTGGCACATTTTTATTATCATCGGACTCTCTGCTATTTGTGCAGGGAGGTTATACCTGGGTCCATTTCCATTTTAATATTGATAGACTTTTTGTTTTCTCGTTGTTTTTCCTTCTTTTTTTTTTGTTTTGTTTTTCCCGCTCTCACCACCACCGCCGCATCACGCCTTCCGTTTTCTTGGTTTCTTTTCTGTTCTTCAACTGCTTCAACATCACCGCGCCCCATTTCCACACCACAGCCATCAGCCTCCAAGACGGGCGGGCGCAGTGTGCCATTTCCGGCGCACAAGCACACCCGTACGGTACTCTCCTCGCCCCCACGCCACCAACAACACAGCGACCACGCGGCTTTCAGGCATGGCACGGCACCGGCGAAATGCGCCGCCCCCGCCCCTCCGCGCATCCGTCCGTCTCGCCACGTTCACTGACAGCCGCGTCTGCGGCTACACCACGACAACCACAACACAACACCGCTCCCCTCCCTGGCAACTCACATTGTTTTTCTCCTCCTCTTTTGCACAAACCACAACGCCGAGCACAGGCGCAAGCCACCCACACCGCGCCCCTCCCCGTCCCGTCTTTGGCCGCCGCTCCTCGTTTGCCCCCTCCCATCTCCCGAAATGCCATGCCAGCAGCGTTACGCATGCCCCTCCCCTGTCCACACAACACTACCGCCTAACGAACAGCCTTCCGGGCCACATGCAGGGCACGCCCACCTCCAAACACTGCCAATTCACGGACGCACGCACACACACACTCACTTTCTCGACACCTTTCTGTACGGAGGGTGCGTCATCTCGACCGTGACAGAGTGACGGCAACTATCGACGATCCATTTCCCCCCAATGGTAAAACATGTCCACTAACACCTACATACATCATTCACGTACACAGACAATAGCATACACACAATGGGAGGGCACACGAACATGGACGGCACGGCACTGTCATACACTCTTCCTCAGAACCATATCAACAAACGTTACGTACATCCGGGAAAGCGAAAGCGAAAGCAAAAGCAAAGGCAAAGCCCAATGCAGCCGTCAAAGGTAACGTTCACCACGGCAGACACTTGCAGCCGCGCCGCCGTTAAACGCATTTCAGTGCGGCTCCAATACGCCTCCGACACGGGAACGTTCCGTTGCTCTACGAATGCGTTTCTCCCCTTTTTCCCTTCCTCTCTCTTTTGCCCCCCCTCCTTGCACTCTTGCCTCATTCCTCACGTTCTGCCCAGACATTCGACCGATCAAAGTCAACCTTTCGTTACCGTTCTCAGCGCGACGGTGTACAACAGTATGACGGGTGTGCCCAAGACTTCGGTTCAGTTGCGTGACGCCCGTCTATCGCGCCGATCGACAGTTACTCAGGGGGCGACGGATCGGACCACGTCACCGACACACAAAACACTTTCAAACAAACAAATACGCACCGGATGGACACAGACAAACACGTGTACAGACATTCGCCAAACAAACGACCGCCGCCGCCGCCGCCGCCGCCGCCGTCGTCGTCTAGCGTCGCGCTTACTGTACTGCACTGGACACGCGTGCATCTTGAATGACGACATCGGTGTGCGTGCGTCGTACGCAATCAGTCAGACACGGCTATCAAACATCAGAGTCGAATGGTACATCATCGTGCGTGTTCGCCGTACACGTACAGTACAATACAACAACAATGCGTCTTAATGGCACGTTCATTTCAACGTCACTCACACACCTCCACGCTGCAGTTACGTCGCACCATTGTCAAACTCGGCGTACAGCAAAGGGAATAGTGGGCGGCAAAAAAAAAAAAAACAACCAAACAAAAACATTTCACATTTCACCCTCGCCATGTATGATGTGCAAAAAAACAAACCCGCAAACGGCCGTCGTTACGGTGACACAAAAGTCGCCGATCGCACAGTCCCCCCTCGCAGACGGGTAACACACACACACACACCAACAACACCAATGGGTCAAAAACCACGCCAACGAGGCGTGCCACCATTCCACGCCACGGCGACCAACCTCGTGGCCGTACCCCGCGCAACACGCTTTGACGCGCCCCCCCACCCACAATCAAAATGCACACATACATCACAGCCGTCCACACAAACAACAACAATAATTCCGCCCTTCCCGCAAAAGGCAAGTTGGTGGCCCTGAAAAGGGCCGTTTTGCCGCTCTCGCAACGGAGGAGCCTTCTCCATCCTTCCTTCCATTCCAGAGCCACCTCCTTACTTGGAGCTCGTGTACTTGGTCACCGCCTTCGTGCCCTCGCTCACGGCGTGCTTGGCCAGCTCGCCAGGCAGCAACAGCCGCACAGCGGTCTGGATCTCGCGGGACGTGATGGTCGAGCGCTTGTTGTAGTGCGCCAGCCGAGAAGCCTCGGCCGCAATGCGCTCGAAAATGTCGTTCACGAAGCTGTTCATGATGCTCATCGCCTTCGACGAGATGCCCGTGTCAGGGTGCACCTGCTTCAGCACCTTGTAGATGTAGATGGCATAGCTCTCCTTCCTCTTGCGCTTCTTCTTCTTGTCGCCCTTCGAAATGTTCTTCTGCGCCTTGCCAGCCTTCTTGGCGGCCTTCCCGCTAGTCTTGGGCGGCATCTCGAACCAACGTACGGCAGCAGCAACACCAGTACCAAGCGCTCCGCTCTAGTCAGCGTCTCCCCACACAGTGGCACCCGCCGACATGAAAATGGCTGGGTCTATACCCATGGTGTACTTGAAGAACCAGCGTCCTTGAAACGCTCTGTCTTACGAGGTGTTCCTTTATGGTGCGGATTCAGGGTTATATATGGTACTGGCTAGGGGTCGGTTTTCCCCTGGATAGATGATGGTTGTGGAGGCGGCAGCGATGATGATGTAAGTGTATGTTTGCACATGAATTTATATGACTAACGCCTGAATTGGCGATGGATGGTGGCGATTGGTGCTCTCTGGCCAGGGTTTTCATCCCTTCCCAGAGAGTTGATGAGTTGGTGTGGTGATGCATTGGATGATTCGTAGAATTTTAATGATTTTTGTTTTATGAGGTGATAGAATGATGGCTGTCCTAACATTGCTCTGATCTCCTCATTGCTCGAGAACCATGGAGCGTCTGCAACTATACGGAAGGCTTTGTTTTGGATGATTTCCAACTGTTTAAGGTTGGTGTCTGCTGCCATACTCCACGCTTCTGAACCGTAGAGCATGGCTGGCAGGATGATCGTTTTCCAAATTTTGAGCTTGGCAGGTATTGTGAGTCCCCTGCCTTTAAGGAGAGGATATAACTGAAAGAGCCGGGCGGAGCCCTTGTTTCTGGCCTCTTTAATGTGATGCACAAATGTCAGATTCTTATCCAGTTTTAGCCCGAGGTAGGTAACTACTTCTCTCCAGGGTAGTACCTGGTTGTTGTGCGTGATGTTCACTATGGGGCGTTTTATTTTGTGGCTGAATAAGATAGTCTGGCATTTGTCTGCGTTTATCTTTATTTTCCACAGATTGCACCACTTTGTCACTTTGTCTAGGTGTCGCTGTAGGCGGTAGGCTAGATAGTTGATGTTTCTGCCACTGTGGTATAATGCAGTGTCATCTGCATATAGGGCAATGTTACCGCCCGGCTCCTTCGGCAGATCGTTGGTGTATAGTAAGTATAGGAGGGGGCCAAGCACAGATCCCTGTGGGACACCTGCTTCTATTTGTTTTAGCTCGCTGTCTGCTCGATCTACTGTAGAGTAAAATGTCCTGTCCACCAGGAACGAGTGGACTATTTTAAGCAGGTGAAGTGGGCAATTCATCTTCGACAGCTTGTATAGCAGGCCGCCATGCCAAACCCGGTCGAACGCTTTTTCAATGTCCAGGAAAATGGCAGCTGTGCTATTGCCCTGGCTCTTCTCTGTGCAGATGTGCTCCACCAGACGAATGGCTTGTTGTGTTGTGCTATGCCCAGCACGAAATCCAAATTGTTCAGGGATAAGGATATTGTTGGCAGATAGGAATTGTAGTAGGGAGTTTTGGATGAGGATTTCAAGTAATTTAGACAGGTGGTTTAGCAGGGAGATTGGTCGATAGTTTTGAGGGAATAGGTGATCTTTATTTGGTTTTGGAATTGATATTACTTTAGCAACCTTCCAGGTTGAAGGGAAATATTGTGCTGTAAGACAATTATTTAAGATGGCAGTGAGATGGGAGATTGCAGGTTGGGGGAGGGCCTTAAGGAAGGATGGTTTGATGTTGTCAGGACCAGGGGCTTTTGCAGTGCCGATTCGCCTGATGATAGCAGCAACTACACGCTCGCTGGTCAGTTCGAAGGTCGTGTCGGACCTGGTGCGAAGTCTACGATGGAGGTGTCGTTCTACCCGCTGTTCCAGGGCGTCTGCTTCGTCCTCGTCGTCCTCTATGACATTCTCCCGGAATTGGAGCTCGAGGGTGTTTGACATGGCAGTCGCTTTGTCCTCCGGCGTGTATACCAAGCCGTTCTGCCCGTGTAATGGTCTGTTGGCTTTGTGGGGTTGCCGCCTAGCTTTTATTATCCCCCAGAACTTTTCAGGATTTCTCTCAGCTGCCTGAAGACTTTGTTCCCACCTGGAACATCGCAGGAGTTTCAGTCTGGTTTGGATTTCATGGGCCATTTGATTCATGCGTCTCCTATCCTGGGGGTCTCGGTAGGTCTGCCATCTTTTGCGCATGCGGTTTTTATCTGAGATTAATTGTGCTAGTTCTGGGGGCAGGTTGGATCGCCCATTGTTGTGTGTGATTTTGGTGGTGGTAGCCTTTCCACACGCCTTGATAATGTTGGTAAATCGCTCTATTGCCTGGTCAATTTCCACATGGGTTGGCATGTCTGGTGCATGGTCTGGGATGTGTAGGGCGACCAGTTGCTTGTACCTATCCCAGTCGGTGTACACCGTTGTATGTATTCTGCTGTTGGGTACGTCTTGATCTCCCTCAAATCTGAGCACCACAGGGCTGTGATCAGAGTTTAGACTGTTGACAACTTCTGTGGTGGTTGCCAGATTGATATTTTTTAACAGAAATATGTCCAGTATGTCTGGTCGACATCTTGAATCATATGGGAAGTGAGTGGGCTCGTCTGGAGAGACGACCTGCACTGCTGGGTGGTTATCAAGGTATCTCAGTAACCGATTTCCACTGGTGTTCGTGGTGCGGCAACCCCATGCCCTGTGCTTGGCGTTCAGGTCCCCTCCTACTATTGTGTTGTGACTGCCATTCAGAAGACCGTCCAGGTCGTGAGGAAATAGTGTCGTGCTTGGTGGGTGGTATACTGCCACCAAGTGTGTGGGGCGGTTGTTCAGAACAACTTCCACCACTGTTGCCTCTGTGTTAATGAGTCTTGGTACAGGTACCTGGCGATGGCATATGCGCCGTTTTATTAGGATACCTGTACCGCCACCTTGTCTGTTAGGACGGTCCGTCCTAATTAGTTGGTAGTTGCGGACCTGAAATGTGTCATCTGGGGTTAGATGTGTCTCACTGAGGAGAGCTACATCAATTCCATGATCATCCAAGAACATCTCTAGCTCGAACCTGTCGTGATAGATGCCATCTGCGTTCCAGATGGCGATGGTGATATGCTGCTTCTCTTCTTCATTTGCCATTGGAGAGCAGTGGTAGGATGTTGGTTGCGAGTATTGAGATTGTTGAGATGAGGTCCGGGGCTGTTGCTATTTTGGTGCATAGCTGAGTTATGCCTTCAAGGAAGGCTGGTGAAATGAGGGACTTTATAAACGCCCAAATCTTAGAGAGCAACTGGAGTGGCTGTTCCTGTTCGACCTGAACGGAACGTTCCTGCGCAGTGGTCTGGCCACTGACGATGTTAATAGTGTTGTTGGTAACTGCTGGTGCAGTTGTGGCTTGGGCGGGTTCGGTGGGTATGTCTTGGGCTGGTATGGCTCTTGGTGGTTGTACGTTTGTGGCCTTTGATGTTGAGGGCAGTGGTGTTGTTGCTGCCTTCTCTGTTACAGGTTGGGTTGGGGTGGGGAGGGGTATGTTTTGTGGGGGAGAGGCGACCTGTTGGGGTGGAGTTCTGTTAATAGGCAGAGTTGCCTTGAGGGGGGATCGTTGAGGCTTTGGTTTAGGGGTATTTGGGGGGGGAGGAGTGCGCCCAGTTTTCACAACCTCGGCTAAAGTCCTGTTGCCAATAGGGCTTTCTTCGTGGCGTGGTTGATGTTGTGGAGCAGATGGTTGTGTACTCCGTTGGGGTTGGGCAGGGTTTGGAAGGCTTGTGGATTCTGCACTGGCAGAAACCACAACTTCCATGGGGGGAGCTGGGGGGGGTTGGGGTTTCTCAGTGGAATTCTGGGAAGTGGTTCTTGCCTTCTGGGAGCTGAAGCTCGCTGGCGCTCCCACGCCTGGACGATCTTCAGTCTTTCCGGGCAGCCCCTGAAGGAGGCTGGATGGTTGCCCCTACAGTTGGCACATATGGCCGGTTCTTCCCTTTTCTTTGTGCAGGCGCCAGAAAGATGCGGTCCTGCGCATTTGACGCACCTGGGGGCGAGTTCGCATTGGTTTGCCCCGTGTCGAAATCTCTGGCATAAATAACACTGTGTGGGCCCACTAGGTTTTTGGTATAGTTCTATGGTGACTTTCATATGAAGTAGTCTTTCTACTTTAAATATTTTCCTGGCCTCCGCCGTGTTCAATAGATTGACCTGGAAATTGGCCGTTTTTCTCCTTGGCGCTGATACTACGTTTCCAGAGTCATCGATTTCAGTCTGCGGTTTAGACATTTGGAATACGTCTTGCACCGGAAAGCCCTTCTCGGCGAGTGCATTCTTGACGTCCTCTGGGGTCCAGTAGGGCGTCAGTCTTTTAACGACGACCTTCAGTGTGCTCTTCGGGTCGTCATTGTACGTGAAGAATTCTAGATTGCGCTTTCTGAATTCTTGCTTGAGGTATTGAAAATCCTCCGGGTTTGTAGCCTGGTAGACGATGCTATCACCCTTGTATGAGGTACTAAGGGCACCTGTTAGTTTTCCTTGAATCTGCCCTATCAAGGTAGTGTACCCTTTCGTCTCGAACACAGTGATAGGGGGAACCCTTCGGCCTCTGTTAGTTCTTTGGTTTCTATTTTGCGTAGGGCCCCCTTGCGCCTGGGGAGCTACTGGACTTGTTTTCTCCTGTCCCCTGTTGCCGCCCTCTGACGTCATCTGGGTGGCGTTTGGCGTTGGTGCTGCGCTTTCTGTGTTCGCACTAGTATCTGCTGTTGGTTTATGGGGGCGGTCAGATATCGTGGTTTCGATTTCTGTGCCCTGGCATTGTTGTGGCAGTACAGGATTTACCTGTTCTGCCGTTTCGACATGTTTTAGGTTTTCTTTTGTTGAGGCAGGTGGCGTGAGCGGTTGATTTTCTTCCGCAATAGCGGGTTGCAGGGGCTGCCCAGATTTTTCCTGTTTTTGAAGCAGCCTCCCGCTTCGCCGCAGACGTCCCTCGCCCAATGACGAGATAGAGCTGGTGTCACTGTCGGTGGCAATGACAAGATTGTCGGAGTCCGAACTAGTGACTGATGATGGTGATGGGGGTGAGTGATCCATAGAAGAAGAAAATGATGATGATGAGGTCGTGATAGTTGTCGGGTCCACACTGTGTGAGTCGTCGCTTGGATGTCGGTCTTGTGGGTCCCCCATAGTGGGGCAACCGTGAAATGAAACGGTTTACAGAATTTGTCCTATATTTCGACAATTTCCGTGCCAGTGACCTTTCCCTACACCTAGCAGGCGCGGGATACCACCAAGGGCCTCACAGTCAGTCTGTTTGACTGTGTGGCTCGGCGGGTCCCTGGACTGCAGCTTCCCTAACACCTATGGCACAGAAATTCTCGAACAATATCGCTGATTTATAGTCGCCTACTTGCGGCGCGATGTTCTTCTTTCTTCTCGATCTATCCCATGTCAGAACGAGCGCTCAGTGGTCCAGAATTCCGTCCCCGGTCTAGAGTGTGCAACACGACTTTTGCTTTTCTAGAATCGACAGATTTGCTTTTCCTGACAACACACACTCGACCACGTCCGGAAACCCAGAACAAAGCGCGACCCGCTAGCCCCGACGGTACGGCAAAACACGCCGCTATAGCGCGAGCACGCAAGGCGGCGACCAAGCACACGAGAAGCAAGCAACGAGGCGAGCTCTGGACAAAGGCGGCGAGAGCGCGCGGTGGGAATTTCCAGGGCTGGGAGCACAATAGCGGCGCGGAGCACAGGTAGACGCACGTCCGTCCGCTTCGCAGTCCCACCTCGGAGTGGCCTGGCACCCGCCGACATGAAAATGGCTGGGTCTATACCCATGGTGTACTTGAAGAACCAGCGTCCTTGAAACGCTCTGTCTTACGAGGTGTTCCTTTATGGTGCGGATTCAGGGTTATATATGGTACTGGCTAGGGGTCGGTTTTCCCCTGGATAGATGATGGTTGTGGAGGCGGCAGCGATGATGATGTAAGTGTATGTTTGCACATGAATTTATATGACTAACGCCTGAATTGGCGATGGATGGTGGCGATTGGTGCTCTCTGGCCAGGGTTTTCATCCCTTCCCAGAGAGTTGATGAGTTGGTGTGGTGATGCATTGGATGATTCGTAGAATTTTAATGATTTTTGTTTTATGAGGTGATAGAATGATGGCTGTCCTAACATTGCTCTGATCTCCTCATTGCTCGAGAACCATGGAGCGTCTGCAACTATACGGAAGGCTTTGTTTTGGATGATTTCCAACTGTTTAAGGTTGGTGTCTGCTGCCATACTCCACGCTTCTGAACCGTAGAGCATGGCTGGCAGGATGATCGTTTTCCAAATTTTGAGCTTGGCAGGTATTGTGAGTCCCCTGCCTTTAAGGAGAGGATATAACTGAAAGAGCCGGGCGGAGCCCTTGTTTCTGGCCTCTTTAATGTGATGCACAAATGTCAGATTCTTATCCAGTTTTAGCCCGAGGTAGGTAACTACTTCTCTCCAGGGTAGTACCTGGTTGTTGTGCGTGATGTTCACTATGGGGCGTTTTATTTTGTGGCTGAATAAGATAGTCTGGCATTTGTCTGCGTTTATCTTTATTTTCCACAGATTGCACCACTTTGTCACTTTGTCTAGGTGTCGCTGTAGGCGGTAGGCTAGATAGTTGATGTTTCTGCCACTGTGGTATAATGCAGTGTCATCTGCATATAGGGCAATGTTACCGCCCGGCTCCTTCGGCAGATCGTTGGTGTATAGTAAGTATAGGAGGGGGCCAAGCACAGATCCCTGTGGGACACCTGCTTCTATTTGTTTTAGCTCGCTGTCTGCTCGATCTACTGTAGAGTAAAATGTCCTGTCCACCAGGAACGAGTGGACTATTTTAAGCAGGTGAAGTGGGCAATTCATCTTCGACAGCTTGTATAGCAGGCCGCCATGCCAAACCCGGTCGAACGCTTTTTCAATGTCCAGGAAAATGGCAGCTGTGCTATTGCCCTGGCTCTTCTCTGTGCAGATGTGCTCCACCAGACGAATGGCTTGTTGTGTTGTGCTATGCCCAGCACGAAATCCAAATTGTTCAGGGATAAGGATATTGTTGGCAGATAGGAATTGTAGTAGGGAGTTTTGGATGAGGATTTCAAGTAATTTAGACAGGTGGTTTAGCAGGGAGATTGGTCGATAGTTTTGAGGGAATAGGTGATCTTTATTTGGTTTTGGAATTGATATTACTTTAGCAACCTTCCAGGTTGAAGGGAAATATTGTGCTGTAAGACAATTATTTAAGATGGCAGTGAGATGGGAGATTGCAGGTTGGGGGAGGGCCTTAAGGAAGGATGGTTTGATGTTGTCAGGACCAGGGGCTTTTGCAGTGCCGATTCGCCTGATGATAGCAGCAACTACACGCTCGCTGGTCAGTTCGAAGGTCGTGTCGGACCTGGTGCGAAGTCTACGATGGAGGTGTCGTTCTACCCGCTGTTCCAGGGCGTCTGCTTCGTCCTCGTCGTCCTCTATGACATTCTCCCGGAATTGGAGCTCGAGGGTGTTTGACATGGCAGTCGCTTTGTCCTCCGGCGTGTATACCAAGCCGTTCTGCCCGTGTAATGGTCTGTTGGCTTTGTGGGGTTGCCGCCTAGCTTTTATTATCCCCCAGAACTTTTCAGGATTTCTCTCAGCTGCCTGAAGACTTTGTTCCCACCTGGAACATCGCAGGAGTTTCAGTCTGGTTTGGATTTCATGGGCCATTTGATTCATGCGTCTCCTATCCTGGGGGTCTCGGTAGGTCTGCCATCTTTTGCGCATGCGGTTTTTATCTGAGATTAATTGTGCTAGTTCTGGGGGCAGGTTGGATCGCCCATTGTTGTGTGTGATGGCACCCGCCGCCAGCCGCCGCCGCACCTTTACCAGCTCGCCCTGTTGCGGCCGCCGACCAATGGGGCGCGCGCGCAACCGGCCGCCGCACCCGAGCCCATAAAGCACCCCCACCCCGGCTGCGCCGGCACGCACGGACGCACGGACGCACTCCGCTGCTGGACTCGCTACGGCTCGCACCGTTACGTCGCTCGCGCACGCCTTAGTTCGTTCCAACCACAAGCTATGGCAGGACGCAAGGGGAACAAGCTAGCAGCCGCGCTGGAGCATCTCATCAGTGCTTTGGGGAGCTCCCGCGGCCGCAGGCGACCACAGAAGCCGAAGCACAAGCGGCGATCACTGCAACATGTGCAGTGCTACAGGTGCCAGCAGCTGGGGCATGTGGCGGGTGTCTGCAGGAACGCAGCCGCGTGTTTGAAATGCGCGGCGGCACACGACACCCGTAACTGCCCCAAACCACGTGGAGCAGCCAACAGATGCGTGAATTGCGGCGGACCTCACGCCGCCAACTCGCGCAGCTGCAGCTACCGCCGGCAGCACACCACAGCAAGCTCTGAGGTGCCTGCCGCCAAGTCGGCCGCACTGCCTCCCCGCTCCGGCGAGGGGCGCCCGTCGTGCCGCGTCGAAGCGGCAAGCGACCAAGCGCTGGCCGACCTGCAAGCAGCCATCGCGGCCGAAAGGGCCGCAACGAAGGACGAGCTCGTGGCCGTCCACCGGCAGCTTCAACAGCTGCGGGAGGAGCTGCGGCTTCTCAAGAAGTCGCCGCCTGTGCCAGCTCCCCCCGCCCCTGTGAGGCGACCACTGCTGGTAGATGCCGCCACGCAGACGTCCACCGACTCGCCTCCTGCAGCAATGCAGGCGGCGTGTCGCATGGAAGTGGACGTCGGGACACCTGCACCGTCTCCCCGCCTGGAGACAGAGGCAGAAGAAGAACCATCCGACGACGACTTGCCGACCGCTTCTTCGCAGGATGAAGAAGAGGCGGAAACCGAAGGACTGCCCCTCCCGCTCCCTGACGAGCGGAGTGTGCAGCCCTTCCTGAAGAAGATCGTGGCGTCGCTGAAGGACGGGACGTACCCTCACGGGGACAATCCGTACCCCTTCACGCCGGCGCACGCGAAGCCACCCCTTCCGCACGTACCGTGCGACCTTCGCCACTCGCGTGGCATGTTGCACGACGCGGTAACACGGAAGGAACTCAAACTGCTGAACAGCCACCCCATCTTCACCCCTTCAGACTGGGACCACATCACTGAGGTCACAGCGAAGTGGGTGCAAGAAGAGTTTCGCTCCGGCAGGCGACAGCCTGCCCCAGAAGACCAAGCAGCAGCCGACTACTTCGCTCGATTAAACTCAGCGAGGTAGCCAGAGGCCAATTCCACCGAGAGGCCACACAGAAGACAACAGCGCTGATAAAGGAGGAACAGCAGCCACGCTGCTTAGCCTCCCCCATCTCCAGACAGATGATGTCTGTGATTTTGAGTGAGTGAGTGAGTGCGCCGGCACGCACTCCGCTGCTCGACTCGCTGCCGCTCGCACCGGTCGTTTTCGTTTCCGTTTCGTGTGCACCGTCGCTAGCCCATCGCCATGTCCGGACGCGGAAAGGGAGGCAAAGTCAAGGGCAAGTCAAAGTCCCGCTCAAGCAGGGCTGGGCTCCAGTTCCCGGTCGGCAGAATCCACCGCCTCCTGCGCAAGGGAAACTACGCAGAGCGCGTCGGCGCCGGGGCGCCCGTCTACCTCGCCGCCGTCATGGAGTACCTCGCGGCTGAGGTGCTCGAGCTGGCCGGAAACGCGGCCCGCGACAACAAGAAGACGCGCATCATCCCGCGCCACCTGCAGCTTGCCATCCGCAACGACGAGGAGCTCAACAAGCTCCTGTCGGGCGTCACCATCGCACAGGGTGGTGTCCTGCCCAACATCCAGGCCGTCCTGCTGCCAAAGAAGACCGAGAAGAAGGCCTAAAGGAGGCCAGGCAATCGCAGCCGCCGCGTGCTCCCCTGCACGCAACGCGCTTTGCCGGCTCGGCCCACAACAATCGGCCCTTTTCAGGGCCACCACACAAACCTACGTCCAAAGCAAAATTTCAGTCGTCCTCGCCGCACCTTGTTTTGTTTTTTAACTTTGCACTTTCACAGCACAGCCGCCGCCGGCGCACGTCCGCCATCTTGTCGTCCACACAGCCCGTGTGGCCCAACACACACACACACACACATTTTGCACGGTCGCAGTCGCCTTCCAAACGACAACGGCAGCAATAATGACCATTGTTAAAGGGAGGCGTGTCGACACACCGCCCTCCACTCCCGCGCGCAACGGCCGTCGACACGAACGAAACAGCTGATCCGGCCGCCTTGCCTCGGAAACCCCAACGCCGCCGCAAACACACAGAGCCAAACCACGCAAGCAAATAATCACCGCCTCTCGCACAACAACACACAGCCCGCCATCTCCGTCGCGATCGATACAAAGACACACAAACGAAGCAGCTCCACACACAGCCAGCCACATGACACGTTTCCTTTCCTTCTCCCCTCCCAGTCACATCACGTCGCTCACAAACGGAAAGAAAGAAAGAGAGAGAGAAACAAACAAACAACACAGCGCACACACGCAGCAACAACACAGACTCTTTCGCAATTTTCAACTTCCGAACAGTGTGGTGGCCCTGAAAAGGGCCGTTTTCTAGTCTCTCCCACCCACAAGCACGGCCGCGGGAAGGCCAGCGCCCGCTGCGACGCAGCCTAACCGCCGAAACCGTACAGGGTGCGCCCCTGCCTCTTCAGGGCGTACACCACGTCCATGGCCGTCACAGTCTTGCGCTTGGCGTGCTCAGTGTACGTCACCGCGTCGCGGATCACGTTCTCCAGGAACACCTTCAGCACCCCGCGGGTCTCCTCGTAGATCAGACCAGAGATGCGCTTCACGCCGCCCCTGCGAGCCAGGCGGCGGATGGCGGGCTTCGTGATGCCCTGGATGTTGTCGCGCAACACCTTGCGGTGCCGCTTGGCGCCACCCTTGCCGAGCCCCTTTCCTCCCTTGCCGCGGCCTGTCATCCTTCCTTCCTCGGGCAAAGCAAAACGTGCACAAACAGCAGCTGCAGCGGCTGGAGAGTCGGCTACGGTCTGCGCCCAGCGCGCCCGCCGCCCCCCTATATAGACTCTGGCCCGCCCTCCCCCCACCACGCGCAACCGAGGGCATATAAGCGCAGCACGGAGGCGCGCGGGCCCGTTGTCAAGGCAGCACCGGACGCCGCGCCGCACCTAACCTCCACGCACGCCGCTCCGCTACCGCTACCGCCATGGCCCGCACAAAGCAAACGGCCCGCAAGTCCACCGGCGGAAAGGCGCCGCGCAAACAGCTCGCCACCAAGGCGGCGAGGAAGAGCGCGCCCGCCACCGGAGGCGTCAAGAAGCCCCACCGCTACAGGCCGGGCACCGTCGCCCTGCGAGAAATCAGGCGCTACCAGAAGAGCACAGAGCTGCTCATCCGCAAGCTGCCATTCCAGCGCCTAGTGCGCGAGATCGCCCAGGACTTCAAGACCGACCTGCGCTTCCAGAGCTCCGCAGTCATGGCCCTGCAGGAGGCCAGCGAGGCCTACCTCGTCGGCCTCTTCGAAGACACCAACCTGTGCGCAATCCACGCCAAGCGCGTCACCATCATGCCCAAGGACATCCAGCTCGCGCGCCGCATCCGCGGCGAGCGCGCCTAAACCGCGCCGCGGCACCGCACCGCACAAACAAAAACGGCCCTTTTCAGGGCCACTAACATCTCTCCGTCGCGAGCAACCTTTGTCGGTCGCCTGCCTCTCGCCCCGCAACCCAAAAACAAAAACCACCACTTCCCGTCCGTCCGCCACACCCGCTCACTCTGCCTGCCTGCTAGCAGCGCGCAACAATCACACATCATCCCTCCCCGGCGCACAATACCCAACGGCCGACGTCACACCGCACGGGTGGCTGGCCGGCCGCCGCTTTCGTTTCGAAAACAAAAACAAAAACACCCGCACTCCACTCCGACGGCCAACGGCCAGGCAGGCGCGCTCGCTCGCTCTACACGCCACCGAAATCCCCCGCCGACTCCTTCCCACATCTCAACGTGCCCCCCGTTGCAAAACATAACACACACAAAGGAACAAAACAAAGACCAGACACGACTCGACAAGACGACAGACATCCGAGAAGAACGAACGCAGGCAAGCCAACCAACGTATTCAAACAAAACAACAACGTGACAGAAAACCAACCGTCGGCCGCCGCCACAAACACGGCGACAATCAACCACGACAACAACAACAACACCGCTTACCGCTACCGCCGCCCACACCCGCCACCGACCCCCGCAATCCAACCACCGCGGCACGCAAACAGCATCCCCACGGGCATACAGACAGACCCCCACACCAAACGCAACACGACAATCAAAACCTTCCCCGACGTGCTTTGATGGCCCTGAGAAGGGCCGTTTTGGGCCGCGCGTCTCTTGCGCGCCACTAGACGACGACGGGGGGTGGGGACGACGGAGCCAAGCGCCAAACCCTTCCTTTCCCATCTCTTTCTCCTCTACTCTACTTCTTCTTCTTGGGCGAAGCCTTCGCCTTAGACGGCGTCGTCGCCTTCTTCGGGCGCGGCGCCTTCGGCTTCTTCGTCGGAACCTTGGCGGCCTTCTTCGCCTTCGACGGCGACTTGGCCTTGGCCGGCTTGGCCGCAGCCGCCTTCTTCGCACCCGCGGGAGCGGCCGACGCCGCAGACGCCTTCTTGGCGGCGCCCGCCTTCCGACCGGTCGCCGCCTTCACGCCACCAGCCTTCTTTGCGCCGGCCGCACGGGCGCCCTTCTTCTCCTTGCTGGCCGGAGCGGCGCGCTTCTTCTTGGCACCGCCAGCACGAGCCTTGCCGCCCTCGGCCGCCCCCCCGCCGCCGCCGGCGCCGGCAAGCTTGAACGAGCCGGACGCGCCCTTCCCCTTCGTCTGCACCAGCTCGCCCGCCACGACGGCCGACTTGAGGTACTTCTTGATAAACGGCGCCAGCTTCTCCGCGTCCAGCTTGTAGTGCGCGGCTATGTACTTCTTGATCGCCTGCAGCGACGACCCGCCGCGCTCCTTCAGACTCTTGATGGCGGCCGTCACCATCTCAGAGGTGCGCGGGTGCGCAGGCTTGGCGCGCGGCTTCTTCGCAGACGACGCAGACTTGGCCTTCTTCGTAGTGCCGGTGGCGGCGGGTGCCGCAGCAGTCTCGTTCGTAGCCGCCTGATCTGCCATTTCGACGACGCGCGTAACACACAGCGAGAGCGAGCGGGACGGCAGGCACGCAAGCACAGCACAGCAGCAGAGCAGAGAATCACAAGGCCCAGCCAGTGTCGCGGGCGGGCGCGGACGGCCGAGAGAGCGGCCGCCACTCTGCGCGCCGCCGCGCCGCGCCTCCCGCGCTTGCTACCGCCCAACGTCCGACAGCCTGTGCGGAGCAGCCCCAAACCTGCGCCACAACCGCCCGCGCCTTTCAAACCACCGAGGATGGGGCTACACACAGCCACACCACAGTCGCCAACCAGTCGCCACGGCAGCGCCGCAAACCACGGCCAAACTGCAGCTACCGCGCGCTACAGCCTGGGTCGGCCCGCCGAGAATCGCCGCCCCCGCCCAAATGCCGCCCCCACAGCCCCAGCCGACGACCCGCCACAATGGCCAAACCTTCGGCAAAACTCCCACACCGTCGCCGCGGCAGCCCGGCCAGCGCGGCCGGCGCCACAGCCACACAAGCCGAGGCGTGCGGCGATGACGGCCGTGCAAACGCGCATCCGCCGCCCCATCGCCTTCCGTCGCCCTCCCGCCGTTTCCCGATCGGCCCGCAGCCGTCGGGCCACATCGCGCGCCGTCCTCCTCCTCTCGCCGGCCAACATTCACAGCCGTTTCTCACCAATTGCCCGCCGCAAACGGACGCCGCCTGCGCAACAGGCGCCGCCGCCCCTCGCCGCTTCCGACCCAACCCCTCGACCGAGGCAAACCGCAATCCGAATCTACAGACCAACCCAATCTGCCGTCAAGCACACACGACAGCCGACCTTACACGTTACGCGTTACACATTACGTTTACACGTCTACGTTAGGTTAGGTTAGGTGGACGTGGGTTAGGTTAAGGGGACTTGGGTTAGGTTAAGCGTCAAACTTAGGTTAAGCATTCAAACACGTCAGGCGTCAGAGGTTAGGTTAGGTTAGGTTACACGTTAGGTTAAGGGGTCAGTGCTAGGTTAAGAAGCGTCAAACGTAGGTTAAAAAAGCGTTCAAACGTGAGGCGTGAGCCGGACAGCTTACCTTACGTAGACGTTAGGGGCTCACAGGCTGAGCTCACCTCGCCACACCACAGGTTAGGTTCGGTTCGGTTCGCTCGGCTCAGCGTAAAGCGCCGAGGTCAGGGTTACGTTCGTTCACCTTCGGGCGCCACACTTTCGGTTGAAAGGTCGCGACGGGACGACGTCGGCACGCACGCCGCAAACGAACAAAAACGTACAGACGACGTCGGAAACCGCCGACAGACGGGGGAGCAGCACGACCACGACCAGACACCGAGCGCGAACGAGACACACGCGAACCACCCCCACCGGCCAAAGGGCACCACACAACAACCCAGAGCACCACGTGTCGACACCAGAGCAACCCGCCGCTCACGCGACATGGCTGGCACCGAAGGGCAACCGCCCGCAACTGCGCTTTCCGCGCCGGCCCGGATGCACGTCGTGCTACAACAACACCACTACCGTACACAGCCGCTGTTCACAACATCACTATCAATGGCGCGCCCGCGGCTCGCCGCCGTCGCAGTCGCAGCCCCAACGCCAGCACTTTTGCACCACCATTCACACGCACCGCAACACAGCTCGCCGACACAGCCGAACAAAACAAACACCACACAACAACAGCAACAACAACGCCGCCGCCTCTACTTGTGCCGGCGACCCACCCCGCCGATGGCGCACCTTTCGCCAGCCGGCAATCGACACACACGCACCCACCCACCGGGGCCCAGTGCAAAAAAAAAAAAAAAAAAAAAAAAAAAAAAAAAAAAAAAAAAACACACAAAAACAAAAAAACCAAACAACACAAACGACACGGGAAGCGCACACCGCCACTTCGCGCGCACGCCACCAACCAGTCGTCGTCTCAAAATAACAAACACAAACAAAATAAACTAACAACTAGGGCAACACAAAACAAAAACGCCTCGCACGAACCGAACCGCCCACAAAAAGGACAAGCACACGCACAGCCTCTGCTGACGACCACGACGCAGCGGCACGCTGCTCCTGTCCCGCGCCCCGCGCCCCGCGCCCCACTCGATTCACAACTCACGCGACACCGTCAACGACGGGCTCGCTTCCCGCAACCTACCACCTTTCCGCCACGACGCACAGCCCCAGCCCCACCCGACGACTGCACTTTCACCACCGCCTCCCCCTTCCCCCCCAAAACACACACACACACACACACACACACACACACACACACAGCCAGCCAAAAACGCACTCGCGACCCACACATGCACGTGCATCGGCACACGCCAACCAGTCAACGTCGACAACCACACGCAAGGCTCGAAACGAAAACGAAACCGGCGTCCTTCCACGTTGCCATCAAGCTACGCGACACAAGACACAAGGAACCAACACAACAGCCGGCCCCACTAATTCCCACTCTCACGCCGCAAAAAGCACACCGACACCGCCAAACACGCACGCACATTCCCCTTCGCACTGACACCACCGACCGGCTCGCTACCACACACCTCTCGGCAGCCGTTTTCACGCCAATTCGCCACACCGCCCACACAGTCGACAAGCGCCCGCCCTGTACGGCACACGCAACGACGCAGCGCAGCAAAGGGCGCCCGCAACACATACCTCTCCGCCGCCCGACGCGCCAACCGCCACGCCACACCACACCGCACCGCCAGCCACTCGCAAATTGTGCACTGCCACCAGCCACACGTCCAACACGCCGCGCCGCCTCCGGCCACCCGCCAGGGGGCGCTCACGTCCGCGACAACAGCGCGGCCCGCCGGGCCGGGCCGAACCGAACCGAGCCGCCGCTGCTCTGCACTCGGCACGGCCACACCCTGCTGCAGACCGGGCTCGTCCCTCTGTACGCGTCTGCCTGCGCATCAACACAACACGACCTTTTGTTTTTTTTTTTTCTCTCTCTACCGCCATCCCTTCTTCTCGCGTTTTACTCGTTGTTGCAGCAGCGGCGCACACCTACACATCCACAGCCCCAGCCGAGCCGGCCTCACCTCAGGGCCCGCCGCCAGCGTCTCCTCCTCGGGCACAGGTGCGGTGCTGTGGCCGCCCATCCAACCGCATTGCTGGCCGTCCAGCCACCAGGCGTTCCCACTGCCGCGAGCCACGCCGCGCACCGACCCTGCTGCAGAAAACGAAGCATAGCCAGAGACCGACCGATACACAAAGCAAGCCGTCGCCTCGCCTCTTGTCCTTCCTGCCTTCCTTCCGCCCCCGCCCTTCTCACACCACCGCCTCTCCACTTTCGCCCCCCCCCTCCTTTTTTTTTTTTTTTTTTGTTTTCTTCTTTCTTTCTTTCTTTCTTTGGCCCTCTCTCCTTCCCGCCATGGCGGTTACGGCACCGCGCTGCAGCGGCAGATTTTTTTGCGCCCACACGCCTACTCCTACCACCATTAACCTTGCCCTGCCCTGCCCTGCCCTGCCCTGCCCTGCCCATCAACGTCGCAGTCGAACCGACGCTTGCCAACACACTGCCCACGTTCCCTTCTCTTTTCGGCCTACGCCCATTACGCGCCGCCGCCACAGCACCTTCCCTTCCCACAACACACCGACGTCATCACACGCACCCAAAACAGGGGCCACGACCGTGTTCCTCGCCCACTCCCATCCCGCACGGTACGCACATTCCCAACTACTACCGCGCACCCTCCCTTTCCAATCTGTGTGTCTCTGTGTCTGTGTCCTGTCCGCGCGTGACGCCTCTCAACATCCGCCGTCCCCCGTCCCGTTTTCGCCCCCATGCCGTCGTCGCGCCGCCTCCTCCCCGTCCACCGCCGCCCCTGTCCGCCCCGCACCACACCATACACCGCTGCTTGTCCCGGCCGTTGCCACCAAAGGCGCCGACCGCAAACGCGCCACGCCGCAGCCCCCGTGCGTCTCGCGCTCGCTTGCATCTCCGTGCCGACGCTGCCTCTCTTCCCGCTCGCACTCGACCTCGACAACACAGTCTTTGGCTCCGCCACTGCGTGTTCCGGTGGTACGCACGCTGCAACACGTATGTATTCATTACCAGAGCGATGGCGAGGCATGACAGCATCTCTGTCTGACCAGAGAGTTCTTTATCGCTGCTAGTCGGCGCTTGGACCGCGCCAGACGACAGTAGTGGCACGCACCGGGTCGCCAGGAACAGTTGTTATATATATATTGTAGCGCGAGTCGGGAGAGGTAGTAGTCGGTCGACAGTAGTAGCGGGTGGACGGTTGTACTGAGCGGGCGTCGGCGGCGTGCTCTGCTCGTCTCGCGACTCTGGTCACGGTTCGGGACGATGTATAGTCTATTGTGTTATAATCAAAAGGTGGTGTGACGCTGCATTGCGCAAATCTGATAACGTATGTTCATTGTACTTATTTTGTTCAACAACAAAAGCCCCACTATTACTTTTTTTCTAAAGTAACTTTTGTCTCTTAACGAAAAACATTCACTTTTTAAAGACTACTTCCTATGGCATTTCCCTCCAAGGAGTGCAATTAATTACCAGCCAGCACTCATTCATTGCACACAGCTGTGTAAGGGGTATCTACAATTGAGGAGCGGATATAAATGCAATTTTTTTGTTTTTTTTTGTTTTTTTTTTTTTTTTTTTTTTTTTTGTGTGTGTGTGTGTGTGTTGTAACCTCCCAGCAAAATTTAAAATAATGGACAATGTTATTTACGGATGCTAATGGACATTGCGCTAATTGTAACCTCGCCCACAATGAGAGGTATTGAAAATGGCAACAAAAATGTGAAATTCGCAATCTGACTCAAATATAAAGTCTTCACACAACATTTAAAAAAGTCCGTTCAGTGACAAGAAACTTCAATTAAACCGAAATATCGGTCTTTGGCCCTGTGCAAAACAATCAGAATTAAAGTCTTACCTCCGAATAAATGGATGTCACATTTCTGCTCTGGTTGTTGCGCAGCGCTTGGAGGAACTGCATTGCAAATAATAATATTCTCTTTTTTTGTGATTTTAGTGACATTTTTCTTCAAAGAAGTGGAATGAAATGTGAAGTGCAACGAACTCTTTAGTTCAATAAACAATTAAATGTTTGAAAAATGCTTTTGAAATAAAAATTATTATTGGGGAACTTGTTGGAGAATAATTACAATAAATACAATTTTTCATTATCTAATGATTATATTAATTAACAGTATACCTTATTCACCATCTTGACCAGTGTTGCCGACCGCCTACATCACACAACCGCGCTCGGCTGCTACTACTGACCGACCGCTCTGCATGACGACTATTAGCGTACTGCACGCGACGACTACTGACAGAGTACAGCCCTCAACTACACATAGCTACGGACTCGCAACGACTACTGACTGACTGAGAACCGCTCGCAACACTCGCGCAGTCCAGCGCAAACTCTCTGGTCACAGATGCTACAATGTCTCGCCATCGCTACTATGTTACATACGTGTTTCAGTGTCTTTTTCATTGGGGTAACGATCTTTGGCTCTTTTTATTCTGAATACAGGGCCAAAGGTCAACGCTGCTGCCCTTATACAATTTATCAGGTTTCATTATGTCTGTTGCAATGTTACATACGGTTCACTCTTTCATTAATATTATCGTTGGGTTTGTTTTGTAGGGACGTTAACATTCTGGCACATTTTTATTATCATCGGACTCTCTGCTATTTGTGCAGGGAGGTTATACCTGGGTCCATTTCCATTTTAATATTGATAGACTTTTTGTTTTCTCGTTGTTTTTCCTTCTTTTTTTTTTGTTTTGTTTTTCCCGCTCTCACCACCACCGCCGCATCACGCCTTCCGTTTTCTTGGTTTCTTTTCTGTTCTTCAACTGCTTCAACATCACCGCGCCCCATTTCCACACCACAGCCATCAGCCTCCAAGACGGGCGGGCGCAGTGTGCCATTTCCGGCGCACAAGCACACCCGTACGGTACTCTCCTCGCCCCCACGCCACCAACAACACAGCGACCACGCGGCTTTCAGGCATGGCACGGCACCGGCGAAATGCGCCGCCCCCGCCCCTCCGCGCATCCGTCCGTCTCGCCACGTTCACTGACAGCCGCGTCTGCGGCTACACCACGACAACCACAACACAACACCGCTCCCCTCCCTGGCAACTCACATTGTTTTTCTCCTCCTCTTTTGCACAAACCACAACGCCGAGCACAGGCGCAAGCCACCCACACCGCGCCCCTCCCCGTCCCGTCTTTGGCCGCCGCTCCTCGTTTGCCCCCTCCCATCTCCCGAAATGCCATGCCAGCAGCGTTACGCATGCCCCTCCCCTGTCCACACAACACTACCGCCTAACGAACAGCCTTCCGGGCCACATGCAGGGCACGCCCACCTCCAAACACTGCCAATTCACGGACGCACGCACACACACACTCACTTTCTCGACACCTTTCTGTACGGAGGGTGCGTCATCTCGACCGTGACAGAGTGACGGCAACTATCGACGATCCATTTCCCCCCAATGGTAAAACATGTCCACTAACACCTACATACATCATTCACGTACACAGACAATAGCATACACACAATGGGAGGGCACACGAACATGGACGGCACGGCACTGTCATACACTCTTCCTCAGAACCATATCAACAAACGTTACGTACATCCGGGAAAGCGAAAGCGAAAGCAAAAGCAAAGGCAAAGCCCAATGCAGCCGTCAAAGGTAACGTTCACCACGGCAGACACTTGCAGCCGCGCCGCCGTTAAACGCATTTCAGTGCGGCTCCAATACGCCTCCGACACGGGAACGTTCCGTTGCTCTACGAATGCGTTTCTCCCCTTTTTCCCTTCCTCTCTCTTTTGCCCCCCCTCCTTGCACTCTTGCCTCATTCCTCACGTTCTGCCCAGACATTCGACCGATCAAAGTCAACCTTTCGTTACCGTTCTCAGCGCGACGGTGTACAACAGTATGACGGGTGTGCCCAAGACTTCGGTTCAGTTGCGTGACGCCCGTCTATCGCGCCGATCGACAGTTACTCAGGGGGCGACGGATCGGACCACGTCACCGACACACAAAACACTTTCAAACAAACAAATACGCACCGGATGGACACAGACAAACACGTGTACAGACATTCGCCAAACAAACGACCGCCGCCGCCGCCGCCGCCGCCGCCGCCGCCGTCGTCGTCTAGCGTCGCGCTTACTGTACTGCACTGGACACGCGTGCATCTTGAATGACGACATCGGTGTGCGTGCGTCGTACGCAATCAGTCAGACACGGCTATCAAACATCAGAGTCGAATGGTACATCATCGTGCGTGTTCGCCGTACACGTACAGTACAATACAACAACAATGCGTCTTAATGGCACGTTCATTTCAACGTCACTCACACACCTCCACGCTGCAGTTACGTCGCACCATTGTCAAACTCGGCGTACAGCAAAGGGAATAGTGGGCGGCAAAAAAAAAAAAAAACAACCAAACAAAAACATTTCACATTTCACCCTCGCCATGTATGATGTGCAAAAAAACAAACCCGCAAACGGCCGTCGTTACGGTGACACAAAAGTCGCCGATCGCACAGTCCCCCCTCGCAGACGGGTAACACACACACACACACCAACAACACCAATGGGTCAAAAACCACGCCAACGAGGCGTGCCACCATTCCACGCCACGGCGACCAACCTCGTGGCCGTACCCCGCGCAACACGCTTTGACGCGCCCCCCCACCCACAATCAAAATGCACACATACATCACAGCCGTCCACACAAACAACAACAACAATTCCGCCCTTCCCGCAAAAGGCAAGTTGGTGGCCCTGAAAAGGGCCGTTTTGCCGCTCTCGCAACGGAGGAGCCTTCTCCATCCTTCCTTCCATTCCAGAGCCACCTCCTTACTTGGAGCTCGTGTACTTGGTCACCGCCTTCGTGCCCTCGCTCACGGCGTGCTTGGCCAGCTCGCCAGGCAGCAACAGCCGCACAGCGGTCTGGATCTCGCGGGACGTGATGGTCGAGCGCTTGTTGTAGTGCGCCAGCCGAGAAGCCTCGGCCGCAATGCGCTCGAAAATGTCGTTCACGAAGCTGTTCATGATGCTCATCGCCTTCGACGAGATGCCCGTGTCAGGGTGCACCTGCTTCAGCACCTTGTAGATGTAGATGGCATAGCTCTCCTTCCTCTTGCGCTTCTTCTTCTTGTCGCCCTTCGAAATGTTCTTCTGCGCCTTGCCAGCCTTCTTGGCGGCCTTCCCGCTAGTCTTGGGCGGCATCTCGAACCAACGTACGGCAGCAGCAACACCAGTACCAAGCGCTCCGCTCTAGTCAGCGTCTCCCCACACAGTGGCACCCGCCGCCAGCCGCCGCCGCACCTTTACCAGCTCGCCCTGTTGCGGCCGCCGACCAATGGGGCGCGCGCGCAACCGGCCGCCGCACCCGAGCCCATAAAGCACCCCCACCCCGGCTGCGCCGGCCTACTGCCGACTACAACAGCGCTTTGCTGACCTGGCTAAAGCGTTCTACGAAACAGCCAGCAGGTCAACAAACCCCCTCATCAATTCACTGGGTCAATATGACCCCACCATCAAGCGTCACAAAACTCCCAGGTCAATATTCTTTGACTGAACACACACTCGCCCACCATCACATCACCCTCTCTCAGCCCCCATCAACTCGCCAACATCATCACCCAAAAACCGCCATAGATCAGGCAGTACAAGATAAGTAGCAAATACGCACATAAACACACAAGACATACCGCAAAAGTAAAGACACAACACAACAATCACACATTCCCAATTCGAAGTAAATGTCCAATGACAAAAACTTCACCACTAGTCACCCTGAAGGCCAGGGTACAAAAGGTGCGAGCGCGCGCGGCTGCGCCGGCACGCACTCCGCTGCTCGACTCGCTGCCGCTCGCACCGGTCGTTTTCGTTTCCGTTTCGTGTGCACCGTCGCTAGCCCATCGCCATGTCCGGACGCGGAAAGGGAGGCAAAGTCAAGGGCAAGTCAAAGTCCCGCTCAAGCAGGGCTGGGCTCCAGTTCCCGGTCGGCAGAATCCACCGCCTCCTGCGCAAGGGAAACTACGCAGAGCGCGTCGGCGCCGGGGCGCCCGTCTACCTCGCCGCCGTCATGGAGTACCTCGCGGCTGAGGTGCTCGAGCTGGCCGGAAACGCGGCCCGCGACAACAAGAAGACGCGCATCATCCCGCGCCACCTGCAGCTTGCCATCCGCAACGACGAGGAGCTCAACAAGCTCCTGTCGGGCGTCACCATCGCACAGGGTGGTGTCCTGCCCAACATCCAGGCCGTCCTGCTGCCAAAGAAGACCGAGAAGAAGGCCTAAAGGAGGCCAGGCAATCGCAGCCGCCGCGTGCTCCCCTGCACGCAACGCGCTTTGCCGGCTCGGCCCACAACAATCGGCCCTTTTCAGGGCCACCACACAAACCTACGTCCAAAGCAAAATTTCAGTCGTCCTCGCCGCACCTTGTTTTGTTTTTTAACTTTGCACTTTCACAGCACAGCCGCCGCCGGCGCACGTCCGCCATCTTGTCGTCCACACAGCCCGTGTGGCCCAACACACACACACACACACATTTTGCACGGTCGCAGTCGCCTTCCAAACGACAACGGCAGCAATAATGACCATTGTTAAAGGGAGGCGTGTCGACACACCGCCCTCCACTCCCGCGCGCAACGGCCGTCGACACGAACGAAACAGCTGATCCGGCCGCCTTGCCTCGGAAACCCCAACGCCGCCGCAAACACACAGAGCCAAACCACGCAAGCAAATAATCACCGCCTCTCGCACAACAACACACAGCCCGCCATCTCCGTCGCGATCGATACAAAGACACACAAACGAAGCAGCTCCACACACAGCCAGCCACATGACACGTTTCCTTTCCTTCTCCCCTCCCAGTCACATCACGTCGCTCACAAACGGAAAGAAAGAAAGAGAGAGAGAAACAAACAAACAACACAGCGCACACACGCAGCAACAACACAGACTCTTTCGCACTTTTCAACTTCCGAACAGTGTGGTGGCCCTGAAAAGGGCCGTTTTCTAGTCTCTCCCACCCACAAGCACGGCCGCGGGAAGGCCAGCGCCCGCTGCGACGCAGCCTAACCGCCGAAACCGTACAGGGTGCGCCCCTGCCTCTTCAGGGCGTACACCACGTCCATGGCCGTCACAGTCTTGCGCTTGGCGTGCTCAGTGTACGTCACCGCGTCGCGGATCACGTTCTCCAGGAACACCTTCAGCACCCCGCGGGTCTCCTCGTAGATCAGACCAGAGATGCGCTTCACGCCGCCCCTGCGAGCCAGGCGGCGGATGGCGGGCTTCGTGATGCCCTGGATGTTGTCGCGCAACACCTTGCGGTGCCGCTTGGCGCCACCCTTGCCGAGCCCCTTTCCTCCCTTGCCGCGGCCTGTCATCCTTCCTTCCTCGGGCAAAGCAAAACGTGCACAAACAGCAGCTGCAGCGGCTGGAGAGTCGGCTACGGTCTGCGCCCAGCGCGCCCGCCGCCCCCCTATATAGACTCTGGCCCGCCCTCCCCCCACCACGCGCAACCGAGGGCATATAAGCGCAGCACGGAGGCGCGCGGGCCCGTTGTCAAGGCAGCACCGGACGCCGCGCCGCACCTAACCTCCACGCACGCCGCTCCGCTACCGCTACCGCCATGGCCCGCACAAAGCAAACGGCCCGCAAGTCCACCGGCGGAAAGGCGCCGCGCAAACAGCTCGCCACCAAGGCGGCGAGGAAGAGCGCGCCCGCCACCGGAGGCGTCAAGAAGCCCCACCGCTACAGGCCGGGCACCGTCGCCCTGCGAGAAATCAGGCGCTACCAGAAGAGCACAGAGCTGCTCATCCGCAAGCTGCCATTCCAGCGCCTAGTGCGCGAGATCGCCCAGGACTTCAAGACCGACCTGCGCTTCCAGAGCTCCGCAGTCATGGCCCTGCAGGAGGCCAGCGAGGCCTACCTCGTCGGCCTCTTCGAAGACACCAACCTGTGCGCAATCCACGCCAAGCGCGTCACCATCATGCCCAAGGACATCCAGCTCGCGCGCCGCATCCGCGGCGAGCGCGCCTAAACCGCGCCGCGGCACCGCACCGCACAAACAAAAACGGCCCTTTTCAGGGCCACTAACATCTCTCCGTCGCGAGCAACCTTTGTCGGTCGCCTGCCTCTCGCCCCGCAACCCAAAAACAAAAACCACCACTTCCCGTCCGTCCGCCACACCCGCTCACTCTGCCTGCCTGCTAGCAGCGCGCAACAATCACACATCATCCCTCCCCGGCGCACAATACCCAACGGCCGACGTCACACCGCACGGGTGGCTGGCCGGCCGCCGCTTTCGTTTCGAAAACAAAAACAAAAACACCCGCACTCCACTCCGACGGCCAACGGCCAGGCAGGCGCGCTCGCTCGCTCTACACGCCACCGAAATCCCCCGCCGACTCCTTCCCACATCTCAACGTGCCCCCCGTTGCAAAACATAACACACACAAAGGAACAAAACAAAGACCAGACACGACTCGACAAGACGACAGACATCCGAGAAGAACGAACGCAGGCAAGCCAACCAACGTATTCAAACAAAACAACAACGTGACAGAAAACCAACCGTCGGCCGCCGCCACAAACACGGCGACAATCAACCACGACAACAACAACAACACCGCTTACCGCTACCGCCGCCCACACCCGCCACCGACCCCCGCAATCCAACCACCGCGGCACGCAAACAGCATCCCCACGGGCATACAGACAGACCCCCACACCAAACGCAACACGACAATCAAAACCTTCCCCGACGTGCTTTGATGGCCCTGAGAAGGGCCGTTTTGGGCCGCGCGTCTCTTGCGCGCCACTAGACGACGACGGGGGGTGGGGACGACGGAGCCAAGCGCCAAACCCTTCCTTTCCCATCTCTTTCTCCTCTACTCTACTTCTTCTTCTTGGGCGAAGCCTTCGCCTTAGACGGCGTCGTCGCCTTCTTCGGGCGCGGCGCCTTCGGCTTCTTCGTCGGAACCTTGGCGGCCTTCTTCGCCTTCGACGGCGACTTGGCCTTGGCCGGCTTGGCCGCAGCCGCCTTCTTCGCACCCGCGGGAGCGGCCGACGCCGCAGACGCCTTCTTGGCGGCGCCCGCCTTCCGACCGGTCGCCGCCTTCACGCCACCAGCCTTCTTTGCGCCGGCCGCACGGGCGCCCTTCTTCTCCTTGCTGGCCGGAGCGGCGCGCTTCTTCTTGGCACCGCCAGCACGAGCCTTGCCGCCCTCGGCCGCCCCCCCGCCGCCGCCGGCGCCGGCAAGCTTGAACGAGCCGGACGCGCCCTTCCCCTTCGTCTGCACCAGCTCGCCCGCCACGACGGCCGACTTGAGGTACTTCTTGATAAACGGCGCCAGCTTCTCCGCGTCCAGCTTGTAGTGCGCGGCTATGTACTTCTTGATCGCCTGCAGCGACGACCCGCCGCGCTCCTTCAGACTCTTGATGGCGGCCGTCACCATCTCAGAGGTGCGCGGGTGCGCAGGCTTGGCGCGCGGCTTCTTCGCAGACGACGCAGACTTGGCCTTCTTCGTAGTGCCGGTGGCGGCGGGTGCCGCAGCAGTCTCGTTCGTAGCCGCCTGATCTGCCATTTCGACGACGCGCGTAACACACAGCGAGAGCGAGCGGGACGGCAGGCACGCAAGCACAGCACAGCAGCAGAGCAGAGAATCACAAGGCCCAGCCAGTGTCGCGGGCGGGCGCGGACGGCCGAGAGAGCGGCCGCCACTCTGCGCGCCGCCGCGCCGCGCCTCCCGCGCTTGCTACCGCCCAACGTCCGACAGCCTGTGCGGAGCAGCCCCAAACCTGCGCCACAACCGCCCGCGCCTTTCAAACCACCGAGGATGGGGCTACACACAGCCACACCACAGTCGCCAACCAGTCGCCACGGCAGCGCCGCAAACCACGGCCAAACTGCAGCTACCGCGCGCTACAGCCTGGGTCGGCCCGCCGAGAATCGCCGCCCCCGCCCAAATGCCGCCCCCACAGCCCCAGCCGACGACCCGCCACAATGGCCAAACCTTCGGCAAAACTCCCACACCGTCGCCGCGGCAGCCCGGCCAGCGCGGCCGGCGCCACAGCCACACAAGCCGAGGCGTGCGGCGATGACGGCCGTGCAAACGCGCCTCCGCCGCCCCATCGCCTTCCGTCGCCCTCCCGCCGTTTCCCGATCGGCCCGCAGCCGTCGGGCCACATCGCGCGCCGTCCTCCTCCTCTCGCCGGCCAACATTCACAGCCGTTTCTCACCAATTGCCCGCCGCAAACGGACGCCGCCTGCGCAACAGGCGCCGCCGCCCCTCGCCGCTTCCGACCCAACCCCTCGACCGAGGCAAACCGCAATCCGAATCTACAGACCAACCCAATCTGCCGTCAAGCACACACGACAGCCGACCTTACACGTTACGCGTTACACATTACGTTTACACGTCTACGTTAGGTTAGGTTAGGTGGACGTGGGTTAGGTTAAGGGGACTTGGGTTAGGTTAAGCGTCAAACTTAGGTTAAGCATTCAAACACGTCAGGCGTCAGAGGTTAGGTTAGGTTAGGTTACACGTTAGGTTAAGGGGTCAGTGCTAGGTTAAGAAGCGTCAAACGTAGGTTAAAAAAGCGTTCAAACGTGAGGCGTGAGCCGGACAGCTTACCTTACGTAGACGTTAGGGGCTCACAGGCTGAGCTCACCTCGCCACACCACAGGTTAGGTTCGGTTCGGTTCGCTCGGCTCAGCGTAAAGCGCCGAGGTCAGGGTTACGTTCGTTCACCTTCGGGCGCCACACTTTCGGTTGAAAGGTCGCGACGGGACGACGTCGGCACGCACGCCGCAAACGAACAAAAACGTACAGACGACGTCGGAAACCGCCGACAGACGGGGGAGCAGCACGACCACGACCAGACACCGAGCGCGAACGAGACACACGCGAACCACCCCCACCGGCCAAAGGGCACCACACAACAACCCAGAGCACCACGTGTCGACACCAGAGCAACCCGCCGCTCACGCGACATGGCTGGCACCGAAGGGCAACCGCCCGCAACTGCGCTTTCCGCGCCGGCCCGGATGCACGTCGTGCTACAACAACACCACTACCGTACACAGCCGCTGTTCACAACATCACTATCAATGGCGCGCCCGCGGCTCGCCGCCGTCGCAGTCGCAGCCCCAACGCCAGCACTTTTGCACCACCATTCACACGCACCGCAACACAGCTCGCCGACACAGCCGAACAAAACAAACACCACACAACAACAGCAACAACAACGCCGCCGCCTCTACTTGTGCCGGCGACCCACCCCGCCGATGGCGCACCTTTCGCCAGCCGGCAATCGACACACACGCACCCACCCACCGGGGCCCAGTGCAAAAAAAAAAAAAAAAAAAAAAAAGAAAAAAAAAACAAAAACAAAAAAACCAAACAACACAAACGACACGGGAAGCGCACACCGCCACTTCGCGCGCACGCCACCAACCAGTCGTCGTCTCAAAATAACAAACACAAACAAAATAAACTAACAACTAGGGCAACACAAAACAAAAACGCCTCGCACGAACCGAACCGCCCACAAAAAGGACAAGCACACGCACAGCCTCTGCTGACGACCACGACGCAGCGGCACGCTGCTCCTGTCCCGCGCCCCGCGCCCCGCGCCCCACTCGATTCACAACTCACGCGACACCGTCAACGACGGGCTCGCTTCCCGCAACCTACCACCTTTCCGCCACGACGCACAGCCCCAGCCCCACCCGACGACTGCACTTTCACCACCGCCTCCCCCTTCCCCCCCAAAACACACACACACACACACACACACACACACACACACACACAGCCAGCCAAAAACGCACTCGCGACCCACACATGCACGTGCATCGGCACACGCCAACCAGTCAACGTCGACAACCACACGCAAGGCTCGAAACGAAAACGAAACCGGCGTCCTTCCACGTTGCCATCAAGCTACGCGACACAAGACACAAGGAACCAACACAACAGCCGGCCCCACTAATTCCCACTCTCACGCCGCAAAAAGCACACCGACACCGCCAAACACGCACGCACATTCCCCTTCGCACTGACACCACCGACCGGCTCGCTACCACACACCTCTCGGCAGCCGTTTTCACGCCAATTCGCCACACCGCCCACACAGTCGACAAGCGCCCGCCCTGTACGGCACACGCAACGACGCAGCGCAGCAAAGGGCGCCCGCAACACATACCTCTCCGCCGCCCGACGCGCCAACCGCCACGCCACACCACACCGCACCGCCAGCCACTCGCAAATTGTGCACTGCCACCAGCCACACGTCCAACACGCCGCGCCGCCTCCGGCCACCCGCCAGGGGGCGCTCACGTCCGCGACAACAGCGCGGCCCGCCGGGCCGGGCCGAACCGAACCGAGCCGCCGCTGCTCTGCACTCGGCACGGCCACACCCTGCTGCAGACCGGGCTCGTCCCTCTGTACGCGTCTGCCTGCGCATCAACACAACACGACCTTTTGTTTTTTTTTTTTCTCTCTCTACCGCCATCCCTTCTTCTCGCGTTTTACTCGTTGTTGCAGCAGCGGCGCACACCTACACATCCACAGCCCCAGCCGAGCCGGCCTCACCTCAGGGCCCGCCGCCAGCGTCTCCTCCTCGGGCACAGGTGCGGTGCTGTGGCCGCCCATCCAACCGCATTGCTGGCCGTCCAGCCACCAGGCGTTCCCACTGCCGCGAGCCACGCCGCGCACCGACCCTGCTGCAGAAAACGAAGCATAGCCAGAGACCGACCGATACACAAAGCAAGCCGTCGCCTCGCCTCTTGTCCTTCCTGCCTTCCTTCCGCCCCCGCCCTTCTCACACCACCGCCTCTCCACTTTCGCCCCCCCCTCCTTTTTTTTTTTTTTTTTTGTTTTCTTCTTTCTTTCTTTCTTTCTTTGGCCCTCTCTCCTTCCCGCCATGGCGGTTACGGCACCGCGCTGCAGCGGCAGATTTTTTTGCGCCCACACGCCTACTCCTACCACCATTAACCTTGCCCTGCCCTGCCCTGCCCTGCCCTGCCCTGCCCATCAACGTCGCAGTCGAACCGACGCTTGCCAACACACTGCCCACGTTCCTTTCTCTTTTCGGCCTACGCCCATTACGCGCCGCCGCCACAGCACCTTCCCTTCCCACAACACACCGACGTCATCACACGCACCCAAAACAGGGGCCACGACCGTGTTCCTCGCCCACTCCCATCCCGCACGGTACGCACATTCCCAACTACTACCGCGCACCCTCCCTTTCCAATCTGTGTGTCTCTGTGTCTGTGTCCTGTCCGCGCGTGACGCCTCTCAACATCCGCCGTCCCCCGTCCCGTTTTCGCCCCCATGCCGTCGTCGCGCCGCCTCCTCCCCGTCCACCGCCGCCCCTGTCCGCCCCGCACCACACCATACACCGCTGCTTGTCCCGGCCGTTGCCACCAAAGGCGCCGACCGCAAACGCGCCACGCCGCAGCCCCCGTGCGTCTCGCGCTCGCTTGCATCTCCGTGCCGACGCTGCCTCTCTTCCCGCTCGCACTCGACCTCGACAACACAGTCTTTGGCTCCGCCACTGCGTGTTCCGGTGGTACGCACGCTGCAACACGTATGTATTCATTACCAGAGCGATGGCGAGGCATGACAGCATCTCTGTCTGACCAGAGAGTTCTTTATCGCTGCTAGTCGGCGCTTGGACCGCGCCAGACGACAGTAGTGGCACGCACCGGGTCGCCAGGAACAGTTGTTATATATATATTGTAGCGCGAGTCGGGAGAGGTAGTAGTCGGTCGACAGTAGTAGCGGGTGGACGGTTGTACTGAGCGGGCGTCGGCGGCGTGCTCTGCTCGTCTCGCGACTCTGGTCACGGTTCGGGACGATGTATAGTCTATTGTGTTATAATCAAAAGGTGGTGTGACGCTGCATTGCGCAAATCTGATAACGTATGTTCATTGTACTTATTTTGTTCAACAACAAAAGCCCCACTATTACTTTTTTTCTAAAGTAACTTTTGTCTCTTAACGAAAAACATTCACTTTTTAAAGACTACTTCCTATGGCATTTCCCTCCAAGGAGTGCAATTAATTACCAGCCAGCACTCATTCATTGCACACAGCTGTGTAAGGGGTATCTACAATTGAGGAGCGGATATAAATGCAATTTTTTTGTTTTTTTTTGTTTTTTTTTTTTTTTTTTTTTTTTTTTGTGTGTGTGTGTGTGTGTTGTAACCTCCCAGCAAAATTTAAAATAATGGACAATGTTATTTACGGATGCTAATGGACATTGCGCTAATTGTAACCTCGCCCACAATGAGAGGTATTGAAAATGGCAACAAAAATGTGAAATTCGCAATCTGACTCAAATATAAAGTCTTCACACAACATTTAAAAAAGTCCGTTCAGTGACAAGAAACTTCAATTAAACCGAAATATCGGTCTTTGGCCCTGTGCAAAACAATCAGAATTAAAGTCTTACCTCCGAATAAATGGATGTCACATTTCTGCTCTGGTTGTTGCGCAGCGCTTGGAGGAACTGCATTGCAAATAATAATATTCTCTTTTTTTGTGATTTTAGTGACATTTTTCTTCAAAGAAGTGGAATGAAATGTGAAGTGCAACGAACTCTTTAGTTCAATAAACAATTAAATGTTTGAAAAATGCTTTTGAAATAAAAATTATTATTGGGGAACTTGTTGGAGAATAATTACAATAAATACAATTTTTCATTATCTAATGATTATATTAATTAACAGTATACCTTATTCACCATCTTGACCAGTGTTGCCGACCGCCTACATCACACAACCGCGCTCGGCTGCTACTACTGACCGACCGCTCTGCATGACGACTATTAGCGTACTGCACGCGACGACTACTGACAGAGTACAGCCCTCAACTACACATAGCTACGGACTCGCAACGACTACTGACTGACTGAGAACCGCTCGCAACACTCGCGCAGTCCAGCGCAAACTCTCTGGTCACAGATGCTACAATGTCTCGCCATCGCTACTATGTTACATACGTGTTTCAGTGTCTTTTTCATTGGGGTAACGATCTTTGGCTCTTTTTATTCTGAATACAGGGCCAAAGGTCAACGCTGCTGCCCTTATACAATTTATCAGGTTTCATTATGTCTGTTGCAATGTTACATACGGTTCACTCTTTCATTAATATTATCGTTGGGTTTGTTTTGTAGGGACGTTAACATTCTGGCACATTTTTATTATCATCGGACTCTCTGCTATTTGTGCAGGGAGGTTATACCTGGGTCCATTTCCATTTTAATATTGATAGACTTTTTGTTTTCTCGTTGTTTTTCCTTCTTTTTTTTTTGTTTTGTTTTTCCCGCTCTCACCACCACCGCCGCATCACGCCTTCCGTTTTCTTGGTTTCTTTTCTGTTCTTCAACTGCTTCAACATCACCGCGCCCCATTTCCACACCACAGCCATCAGCCTCCAAGACGGGCGGGCGCAGTGTGCCATTTCCGGCGCACAAGCACACCCGTACGGTACTCTCCTCGCCCCCACGCCACCAACAACACAGCGACCACGCGGCTTTCAGGCATGGCACGGCACCGGCGAAATGCGCCGCCCCCGCCCCTCCGCGCATCCGTCCGTCTCGCCACGTTCACTGACAGCCGCGTCTGCGGCTACACCACGACAACCACAACACAACACCGCTCCCCTCCCTGGCAACTCACATTGTTTTTCTCCTCCTCTTTTGCACAAACCACAACGCCGAGCACAGGCGCAAGCCACCCACACCGCGCCCCTCCCCGTCCCGTCTTTGGCCGCCGCTCCTCGTTTGCCCCCTCCCATCTCCCGAAATGCCATGCCAGCAGCGTTACGCATGCCCCTCCCCTGTCCACACAACACTACCGCCTAACGAACAGCCTTCCGGGCCACATGCAGGGCACGCCCACCTCCAAACACTGCCAATTCACGGACGCACGCACACACACACTCACTTTCTCGACACCTTTCTGTACGGAGGGTGCGTCATCTCGACCGTGACAGAGTGACGGCAACTATCGACGATCCATTTCCCCCCAATGGTAAAACATGTCCACTAACACCTACATACATCATTCACGTACACAGACAATAGCATACACACAATGGGAGGGCACACGAACATGGACGGCACGGCACTGTCATACACTCTTCCTCAGAACCATATCAACAAACGTTACGTACATCCGGGAAAGCGAAAGCGAAAGCAAAAGCAAAGGCAAAGCCCAATGCAGCCGTCAAAGGTAACGTTCACCACGGCAGACACTTGCAGCCGCGCCGCCGTTAAACGCATTTCAGTGCGGCTCCAATACGCCTCCGACACGGGAACGTTCCGTTGCTCTACGAATGCGTTTCTCCCCTTTTTCCCTTCCTCTCTCTTTTGCCCCCCCTCCTTGCACTCTTGCCTCATTCCTCACGTTCTGCCCAGACATTCGACCGATCAAAGTCAACCTTTCGTTACCGTTCTCAGCGCGACGGTGTACAACAGTATGACGGGTGTGCCCAAGACTTCGGTTCAGTTGCGTGACGCCCGTCTATCGCGCCGATCGACAGTTACTCAGGGGGCGACGGATCGGACCACGTCACCGACACACAAAACACTTTCAAACAAACAAATACGCACCGGATGGACACAGACAAACACGTGTACAGACATTCGCCAAACAAACGACCGCCGCCGCCGCCGCCGCCGCCGCCGTCGTCGTCTAGCGTCGCGCTTACTGTACTGCACTGGACACGCGTGCATCTTGAATGACGACATCGGTGTGCGTGCGTCGTACGCAATCAGTCAGACACGGCTATCAAACATCAGAGTCGAATGGTACATCATCGTGCGTGTTCGCCGTACACGTACAGTACAATACAACAACAATGCGTCTTAATGGCACGTTCATTTCAACGTCACTCACACACCTCCACGCTGCAGTTACGTCGCACCATTGTCAAACTCGGCGTACAGCAAAGGGAATAGTGGGCGGCAAAAAAAAAAAAAAACAACCAAACAAAAACATTTCACATTTCACCCTCGCCATGTATGATGTGCAAAAAAACAAACCCGCAAACGGCCGTCGTTACGGTGACACAAAAGTCGCCGATCGCACAGTCCCCCCTCGCAGACGGGTAACACACACACACACACCAACAACACCAATGGGTCAAAAACCACGCCAACGAGGCGTGCCACCATTCCACGCCACGGCGACCAACCTCGTGGCCGTACCCCGCGCAACACGCTTTGACGCGCCCCCCCACCCACAATCAAAATGCACACATACATCACAGCCGTCCACACAAACAACAACAACAATTCCGCCCTTCCCGCAAAAGGCAAGTTGGTGGCCCTGAAAAGGGCCGTTTTGCCGCTCTCGCAACGGAGGAGCCTTCTCCATCCTTCCTTCCATTCCAGAGCCACCTCCTTACTTGGAGCTCGTGTACTTGGTCACCGCCTTCGTGCCCTCGCTCACGGCGTGCTTGGCCAGCTCGCCAGGCAGCAACAGCCGCACAGCGGTCTGGATCTCGCGGGACGTGATGGTCGAGCGCTTGTTGTAGTGCGCCAGCCGAGAAGCCTCGGCCGCAATGCGCTCGAAAATGTCGTTCACGAAGCTGTTCATGATGCTCATCGCCTTCGACGAGATGCCCGTGTCAGGGTGCACCTGCTTCAGCACCTTGTAGATGTAGATGGCATAGCTCTCCTTCCTCTTGCGCTTCTTCTTCTTGTCGCCCTTCGAAATGTTCTTCTGCGCCTTGCCAGCCTTCTTGGCGGCCTTCCCGCTAGTCTTGGGCGGCATCTCGAACCAACGTACGGCAGCAGCAACACCAGTACCAAGCGCTCCGCTCTAGTCAGCGTCTCCCCACACAGTGGCACCCGCCGCCAGCCGCCGCCGCACCTTTACCAGCTCGCCCTGTTGCGGCCGCCGACCAATGGGGCGCGCGCGCAACCGGCCGCCGCACCCGAGCCCATAAAGCACCCCCACCCCGGCTGCGCCGGGGAGTGGAACCCACCCCAAACAGATTCCAGGTGATTGCTGAGGAGCCAGCGTTAACAGAAAACACAACGCAAACACAGAATCAAGTCGCCCACCACCTCCCCCCGATTGTCGCAGAGTTTACTCAAAACTACGAGGAGCTCTTTGAGTTGCTCAAGACAGAAATCGGGGGAGGCAGTTTCCAGGCAAAACCGCCGGAGGAGACAAAATAAAAGTCACAGTACACACACTTGAACACTACAACACAGTCAAAGCACTGTTCAGCACAAGAAGCATACCTCACTACACCTTCCCAACAACCAAAACACGAAACAGAAACATAGTAATCAGAGACCTACCAAGACGAGTATCCCCCCAGGCAATCAAAACAGACTTGACTGCCCGGGGGTATGTCGTCAAGGTAGTACAGCAAATGGGCAGCATAAACAGTAAGTGGCCGCTGTACCAGGTAACACTCCCTGACGTACCTCAAAACAAGAGGGAGATCACGATGGTCCTGGCAGTCCCTGTCACCACGGAGCCGCTGCGCCGTAAAAACAAGACGGTGCAGTGCTTCAGGTGTCAGGGCCTGAACCACATCGCTGCGCACTGCAACATGCCAGTGAGATGCAGGAAGTGCGCTGAGGCCCATGACACCAGGACATGCACACTCCAGCACACGGACCCACAAATAAGGTGCGCGCTGTGTGGCAAAAACCACACAGCGGGTTACCAAGGTTGTGAGGTCCACAAAAGACACTCACAGCAGGCAAAGGGCGCAAAGGCCGCCCCCCACACACGCAAACAGAACACCACAAACCCAACCACTCACACAAGAAAACAAAATACAACAACACACACAGACAAGGCCTGGGTAAAACCAAGGCCGGACACACCAAGGGCGACATATGCGGAAGTGGTTTCTCCCCTGAGGAACCATGAAAGCGTGGCCCAATCACCACAACACCAGACACAACAAACAGAACAACACCGGGATATACACAGCACCAACGGCCAGGTCCACCACGACGGAGGAAGCTCTAGGGAACCCCACACACACTCCCCCCCCATGGATCAGTTGTTAGGCGTAATGGTGCAGACCATGAACCTCGTCATGGAAATGATGAAGGAATTCAGGGAAGCCCAGAAGCAGAACACACAGATCCTCGTTGCCCTCCAGGCAACAGTCCAGCAGTCGCTCCCCTCTGCGACTTCCTCAGTAGTTTCAAAACCCCATCATGGATAGACGACCAAACATCCATGGCCTGACAATGTGCGTCTTTAACGCAGACGGCATTGTTAACCAAGAGGTCGAGTTCAGAGAACTCATGAAGGAGTTCTCCATCGACATATGCATGATGGGGGAAACCCACTTAAAACCGGGAATAAAAGCGACAGTCCCCAACTATGTTAGCTATCGCAAAGACAGGCCAACCCAAGGCGGAGGAGTGGCCATATACGTAAAAAGAGGGATCCCCCACCACCAGGTATTCTTACCAGCTACCAATAAAATCGAAGCAGTGGCGGTGGAAGTAGCCACTGCCACTGGACCCCTAACAATCGTTGCAATCTACCGACCCCCACAAGACCAGATAGATGAGGGAGACATAGCTACTCTAGGGCAAATTGAAGGCAAACTCATAATAGGGGGCGACTTCAATGCCAAACATCCTGATTGGAATTCTAGAGTAACCTCCAGAGCAGGCGCCAGATTGCAACAACTAGCGCGCAACCACCACTTCGAAACCTGGGGACCAGTCGAGCCCACACATTTTCCAAAAAATGGAAGCAGGCCCGACGTGTTGGACATAGCTCTCACTAGGAGGATTACGGGGTTTGTGACCGCGAGGACGATCAACAGAATGTCCTCCGACCACAACCCAGTGATCCTAGAGGTCGACGTGGGAGAATGGGTAGCACTCCCACGGTACCAGACGTCTTACAAACGTACAAACTGGGAGCGATACCGAGAAACTGTCGCCTCTGATATCGCTCGCGCCCCGCCACCTACTGCCGAAACAGTAGAACAAGCGCTACAAGACCTAACAGGCACCATCTTGCAGGCAGCGGAAGAAGCCACCCCTCCACAAAGGGATGGCCCGCCGCCGCAAATACAGCTCCCGGAACACTTGCTAGCTCAAATTCGACATAAGAACAGAGTGGCAAAAGAGTGGAAGATAACCAGAAACCAGGCCACAAGGAGGCTGCTCAATCGTCTACAGAGAGAATTGAAGGTAGCGCTCAATGAGCACAGAAACCAGCAATGGCAAAACCGCCTCTCAGCCCTCAAAGTAGACGATCACACACTTTGGCAAGCAACCAAACAATTCACAAGAAGACGCGCTAGGATGCCGCCACTGCATGGCGAGCGGGGTATGGCCTACAGCCATGCTGAAAAGGCCAACGCCCTCGCCGACACTTTCGAGAAGCAGTTCCAAGCGGCTGAACCACAGGATGATGAGCATGAAAGAGTGGTCCGTCGTCAACTGGCTGTCTTCCTCAATGCTGAGGAGGACCCAGAAGACGAACCCACAGTTTTTGCCCCCGAAGACGTGGCAAAAGTAATTAGGTACCTCCCCTCCAAAAAGGCGCCAGGACATGACAATGTCACCAACCAGTTGGTCAAAAACCTCCCACCCACGGCGATCGAACACCTCGCGAACGTCTTCAACGAGATTACTCGTACCCGCGAGTTCCCAGCTTGCTGGAAACACGCGGAAGTGGTCACAATACACAAACCAGGGAAAGACCCTCTGTTCCCGCAGCACTACAGGCCGATTAGCCTCTTGCCAACTCTCAGCAAGATCTACGAGCGCCTCCTGCTAAGACCCATACAAGAACACATCACCAGAGAGCAAATTCTGCCGGATTTCCAATTCGGATTCCGGCAGAACCACTCTGCCCCACAACAGATCATGAGAGTGGTTGAAGCAGCCACAGAGGGCTTCAACCACAGAGGCTACTGCGGGATAGTGCTACTTGACGTAGCCAAGGCCTTTGACTCAGTATGGCATAGAGGGCTACTCTACAAGTTGTACACCCAAGGGTTCCCCGGGAGTATAGTTAAACAGATTAAAAGCTATCTCTCGAACAGAACTTTCTCTGTCAAAGTAGAAACGTCCACCTCCACCAGAAGGCGTATTCGTGCTGGGGTGCCACAGGGATCGGTCCTGGGGCCCGTTTTGTACAGTCTGTACACTGCGGACACTCCAACGGCCCCCCTGGTGCACACTGCACAGTACGCTGACGATACAGCATTCTACACAAGAAACGCGAACAAGGACCTGGTCATCCGTAGGCTACAAAGGGTTTTAGATGACACAGAAACTTGGGCCCGTCGCTGGCGAATCACCATCAATTCTGAAAAGACGCAGGCGATGCTGATCACCCGTAGGCTCGGAAGGCGCGAACCTCCTCAACGGCCCCCCCTCCACCTTCACCTAAATGGAACCCAACTCCCCTGGCGCAG
This sequence comes from Schistocerca americana, assembly GCF_021461395.2. Lineage (NCBI taxonomy): Eukaryota > Metazoa > Arthropoda > Insecta > Orthoptera > Acrididae > Schistocerca > Schistocerca americana. Next base: position 202,976 of record NW_025725930.1, on the reverse strand, counting down.
AACCGCCAAGTACCTTGGCGTAACCTTGGACTCTCGTCTTACGTGGAAACCCCACATAGACGAGGTCCATAGGAAGGTCTGTGCCAGAATGTCCATCCTGTACCCAATCCTCAACTCATCCAGCTCCCTTTCCTGCTCAGTAGGAGTGAACGTGTACCAGGCCCTGATCCGGCCAGTCATGGAATACGCGTGCCCTGTCTGGGGATACGCGGCGAAGCAGCACCTGGACAAACTCCAGAGGCTGCAGAACCGCGCCCTCAGGAGGGCACTGCGTTTACCCCTTGGATTCCCTATCGACGATTTGCATGCCGCTGCGGAAATCCCACTACTGAGAGAGCGTTTTCAAGACCTGGCAAGGGCCTTCTATGAAGGTACTTCCAGGTCGGGAAATGCTCTCATCCACTCCCTAGGTCGGTATGACATGTCCCGCGATAAACACAATCGCCCCATGACGATCTTCGACGACTAAGTCGAAGAGAAAAATCCCAATACCCATTCCCAAATCCTACTCCTACCCAAAATGCTACAATTATCTCGCCAAACCTCAGGCAAGTACCAGACCCACACAGAACAAACATCACAAATCACAGACATCAAAAAAGTACAGAAATAATCACACACACAAGTACACAGGGGAGTAAAAGCCGAAAGGCTACAAACTCCCCCTCACACTTCCCCAAAGAGGGGAAAGTATTAGATGTAAGCAGCAGGCTGCGCCGGCACGCACTCCGCTGCTCGACTCGCTGCCGCTCGCACCGGTCGTTTTCGTTTCCGTTTCGTGTGCACCGTCGCTAGCCCATCGCCATGTCCGGACGCGGAAAGGGAGGCAAAGTCAAGGGCAAGTCAAAGTCCCGCTCAAGCAGGGCTGGGCTCCAGTTCCCGGTCGGCAGAATCCACCGCCTCCTGCGCAAGGGAAACTACGCAGAGCGCGTCGGCGCCGGGGCGCCCGTCTACCTCGCCGCCGTCATGGAGTACCTCGCGGCTGAGGTGCTCGAGCTGGCCGGAAACGCGGCCCGCGACAACAAGAAGACGCGCATCATCCCGCGCCACCTGCAGCTTGCCATCCGCAACGACGAGGAGCTCAACAAGCTCCTGTCGGGCGTCACCATCGCACAGGGTGGTGTCCTGCCCAACATCCAGGCCGTCCTGCTGCCAAAGAAGACCGAGAAGAAGGCCTAAAGGAGGCCAGGCAATCGCAGCCGCCGCGTGCTCCCCTGCACGCAACGCGCTTTGCCGGCTCGGCCCACAACAATCGGCCCTTTTCAGGGCCACCACACAAACCTACGTCCAAAGCAAAATTTCAGTCGTCCTCGCCGCACCTTGTTTTGTTTTTTAACTTTGCACTTTCACAGCACAGCCGCCGCCGGCGCACGTCCGCCATCTTGTCGTCCACACAGCCCGTGTGGCCCAACACACACACACACACACATTTTGCACGGTCGCAGTCGCCTTCCAAACGACAACGGCAGCAATAATGACCATTGTTAAAGGGAGGCGTGTCGACACACCGCCCTCCACTCCCGCGCGCAACGGCCGTCGACACGAACGAAACAGCTGATCCGGCCGCCTTGCCTCGGAAACCCCAACGCCGCCGCAAACACACAGAGCCAAACCACGCAAGCAAATAATCACCGCCTCTCGCACAACAACACACAGCCCGCCATCTCCGTCGCGATCGATACAAAGACACACAAACGAAGCAGCTCCACACACAGCCAGCCACATGACACGTTTCCTTTCCTTCTCCCCTCCCAGTCACATCACGTCGCTCACAAACGGAAAGAAAGAAAGAGAGAGAGAAACAAACAAACAACACAGCGCACACACGCAGCAACAACACAGACTCTTTCGCACTTTTCAACTTCCGAACAGTGTGGTGGCCCTGAAAAGGGCCGTTTTCTAGTCTCTCCCACCCACAAGCACGGCCGCGGGAAGGCCAGCGCCCGCTGCGACGCAGCCTAACCGCCGAAACCGTACAGGGTGCGCCCCTGCCTCTTCAGGGCGTACACCACGTCCATGGCCGTCACAGTCTTGCGCTTGGCGTGCTCAGTGTACGTCACCGCGTCGCGGATCACGTTCTCCAGGAACACCTTCAGCACCCCGCGGGTCTCCTCGTAGATCAGACCAGAGATGCGCTTCACGCCGCCCCTGCGAGCCAGGCGGCGGATGGCGGGCTTCGTGATGCCCTGGATGTTGTCGCGCAACACCTTGCGGTGCCGCTTGGCGCCACCCTTGCCGAGCCCCTTTCCTCCCTTGCCGCGGCCTGTCATCCTTCCTTCCTCGGGCAAAGCAAAACGTGCACAAACAGCAGCTGCAGCGGCTGGAGAGTCGGCTACGGTCTGCGCCCAGCGCGCCCGCCGCCCCCCTATATAGACTCTGGCCCGCCCTCCCCCCACCACGCGCAACCGAGGGCATATAAGCGCAGCACGGAGGCGCGCGGGCCCGTTGTCAAGGCAGCACCGGACGCCGCGCCGCACCTAACCTCCACGCACGCCGCTCCGCTACCGCTACCGCCATGGCCCGCACAAAGCAAACGGCCCGCAAGTCCACCGGCGGAAAGGCGCCGCGCAAACAGCTCGCCACCAAGGCGGCGAGGAAGAGCGCGCCCGCCACCGGAGGCGTCAAGAAGCCCCACCGCTACAGGCCGGGCACCGTCGCCCTGCGAGAAATCAGGCGCTACCAGAAGAGCACAGAGCTGCTCATCCGCAAGCTGCCATTCCAGCGCCTAGTGCGCGAGATCGCCCAGGACTTCAAGACCGACCTGCGCTTCCAGAGCTCCGCAGTCATGGCCCTGCAGGAGGCCAGCGAGGCCTACCTCGTCGGCCTCTTCGAAGACACCAACCTGTGCGCAATCCACGCCAAGCGCGTCACCATCATGCCCAAGGACATCCAGCTCGCGCGCCGCATCCGCGGCGAGCGCGCCTAAACCGCGCCGCGGCACCGCACCGCACAAACAAAAACGGCCCTTTTCAGGGCCACTAACATCTCTCCGTCGCGAGCAACCTTTGTCGGTCGCCTGCCTCTCGCCCCGCAACCCAAAAACAAAAACCACCACTTCCCGTCCGTCCGCCACACCCGCTCACTCTGCCTGCCTGCTAGCAGCGCGCAACAATCACACATCATCCCTCCCCGGCGCACAATACCCAACGGCCGACGTCACACCGCACGGGTGGCTGGCCGGCCGCCGCTTTCGTTTCGAAAACAAAAACAAAAACACCCGCACTCCACTCCGACGGCCAACGGCCAGGCAGGCGCGCTCGCTCGCTCTACACGCCACCGAAATCCCCCGCCGACTCCTTCCCACATCTCAACGTGCCCCCCGTTGCAAAACATAACACACACAAAGGAACAAAACAAAGACCAGACACGACTCGACAAGACGACAGACATCCGAGAAGAACGAACGCAGGCAAGCCAACCAACGTATTCAAACAAAACAACAACGTGACAGAAAACCAACCGTCGGCCGCCGCCACAAACACGGCGACAATCAACCACGACAACAACAACAACACCGCTTACCGCTACCGCCGCCCACACCCGCCACCGACCCCCGCAATCCAACCACCGCGGCACGCAAACAGCATCCCCACGGGCATACAGACAGACCCCCACACCAAACGCAACACGACAATCAAAACCTTCCCCGACGTGCTTTGATGGCCCTGAGAAGGGCCGTTTTGGGCCGCGCGTCTCTTGCGCGCCACTAGACGACGACGGGGGGTGGGGACGACGGAGCCAAGCGCCAAACCCTTCCTTTCCCATCTCTTTCTCCTCTACTCTACTTCTTCTTCTTGGGCGAAGCCTTCGCCTTAGACGGCGTCGTCGCCTTCTTCGGGCGCGGCGCCTTCGGCTTCTTCGTCGGAACCTTGGCGGCCTTCTTCGCCTTCGACGGCGACTTGGCCTTGGCCGGCTTGGCCGCAGCCGCCTTCTTCGCACCCGTGGGAGCGGCCGACGCCGCAGACGCCTTCTTGGCGGCGCCCGCCTTCCGACCGGTCGCCGCCTTCACGCCACCAGCCTTCTTTGCGCCGGCCGCACGGGCGCCCTTCTTCTCCTTGCTGGCCGGAGCGGCGCGCTTCTTCTTGGCACCGCCAGCACGAGCCTTGCCGCCCTCGGCCGCCCCCCCGCCGCCGCCGGCGCCGGCAAGCTTGAACGAGCCGGACGCGCCCTTCCCCTTCGTCTGCACCAGCTCGCCCGCCACGACGGCCGACTTGAGGTACTTCTTGATAAACGGCGCCAGCTTCTCCGCGTCCAGCTTGTAGTGCGCGGCTATGTACTTCTTGATCGCCTGCAGCGACGACCCGCCGCGCTCCTTCAGACTCTTGATGGCGGCCGTCACCATCTCAGAGGTGCGCGGGTGCGCAGGCTTGGCGCGCGGCTTCTTCGCAGACGACGCAGACTTGGCCTTCTTCGTAGTGCCGGTGGCGGCGGGTGCCGCAGCAGTCTCGTTCGTAGCCGCCTGATCTGCCATTTCGACGACGCGCGTAACACACAGCGAGAGCGAGCGGGACGGCAGGCACGCAAGCACAGCACAGCAGCAGAGCAGAGAATCACAAGGCCCAGCCAGTGTCGCGGGCGGGCGCGGACGGCCGAGAGAGCGGCCGCCACTCTGCGCGCCGCCGCGCCGCGCCTCCCGCGCTTGCTACCGCCCAACGTCCGACAGCCTGTGCGGAGCAGCCCCAAACCTGCGCCACAACCGCCCGCGCCTTTCAAACCACCGAGGATGGGGCTACACACAGCCACACCACAGTCGCCAACCAGTCGCCACGGCAGCGCCGCAAACCACGGCCAAACTGCAGCTACCGCGCGCTACAGCCTGGGTCGGCCCGCCGAGAATCGCCGCCCCCGCCCAAATGCCGCCCCCACAGCCCCAGCCGACGACCCGCCACAATGGCCAAACCTTCGGCAAAACTCCCACACCGTCGCCGCGGCAGCCCGGCCAGCGCGGCCGGCGCCACAGCCACACAAGCCGAGGCGTGCGGCGATGACGGCCGTGCAAACGCGCCTCCGCCGCCCCATCGCCTTCCGTCGCCCTCCCGCCGTTTCCCGATCGGCCCGCAGCCGTCGGGCCACATCGCGCGCCGTCCTCCTCCTCTCGCCGGCCAACATTCACAGCCGTTTCTCACCAATTGCCCGCCGCAAACGGACGCCGCCTGCGCAACAGGCGCCGCCGCCCCTCGCCGCTTCCGACCCAACCCCTCGACCGAGGCAAACCGCAATCCGAATCTACAGACCAACCCAATCTGCCGTCAAGCACACACGACAGCCGACCTTACACGTTACGCGTTACACATTACGTTTACACGTCTACGTTAGGTTAGGTTAGGTGGACGTGGGTTAGGTTAAGGGGACTTGGGTTAGGTTAAGCGTCAAACTTAGGTTAAGCATTCAAACACGTCAGGCGTCAGAGGTTAGGTTAGGTTAGGTTACACGTTAGGTTAAGGGGTCAGTGCTAGGTTAAGAAGCGTCAAACGTAGGTTAAAAAAGCGTTCAAACGTGAGGCGTGAGCCGGACAGCTTACCTTACGTAGACGTTAGGGGCTCACAGGCTGAGCTCACCTCGCCACACCACAGGTTAGGTTCGGTTCGGTTCGCTCGGCTCAGCGTAAAGCGCCGAGGTCAGGGTTACGTTCGTTCACCTTCGGGCGCCACACTTTCGGTTGAAAGGTCGCGACGGGACGACGTCGGCACGCACGCCGCAAACGAACAAAAACGTACAGACGACGTCGGAAACCGCCGACAGACGGGGGAGCAGCACGACCACGACCAGACACCGAGCGCGAACGAGACACACGCGAACCACCCCCACCGGCCAAAGGGCACCACACAACAACCCAGAGCACCACGTGTCGACACCAGAGCAACCCGCCGCTCACGCGACATGGCTGGCACCGAAGGGCAACCGCCCGCAACTGCGCTTTCCGCGCCGGCCCGGATGCACGTCGTGCTACAACAACACCACTACCGTACACAGCCGCTGTTCACAACATCACTATCAATGGCGCGCCCGCGGCTCGCCGCCGTCGCAGTCGCAGCCCCAACGCCAGCACTTTTGCACCACCATTCACACGCACCGCAACACAGCTCGCCGACACAGCCGAACAAAACAAACACCACACAACAACAGCAACAACAACGCCGCCGCCTCTACTTGTGCCGGCGACCCACCCCGCCGATGGCGCACCTTTCGCCAGCCGGCAATCGACACACACGCACCCACCCACCGGGGCCCAGTGCAAAAAAAAAAAAAAAAAAAAAAAAAAAAAAAAAAACACACAAAAACAAAAAAACCAAACAACACAAACGACACGGGAAGCGCACACCGCCACTTCGCGCGCACGCCACCAACCAGTCGTCGTCTCAAAATAACAAACACAAACAAAATAAACTAACAACTAGGGCAACACAAAACAAAAACGCCTCGCACGAACCGAACCGCCCACAAAAAGGACAAGCACACGCACAGCCTCTGCTGACGACCACGACGCAGCGGCACGCTGCTCCTGTCCCGCGCCCCGCGCCCCGCGCCCCACTCGATTCACAACTCACGCGACACCGTCAACGACGGGCTCGCTTCCCGCAACCTACCACCTTTCCGCCACGACGCACAGCCCCAGCCCCACCCGACGACTGCACTTTCACCACCGCCTCCCCCTTCCCCCCCAAAACACACACACACACGCACACACACACACAGCCAGCCAAAAACGCACTCGCGACCCACACATGCACGTGCATCGGCACACGCCAACCAGTCAACGTCGACAACCACACGCAAGGCTCGAAACGAAAACGAAACCGGCGTCCTTCCACGTTGCCATCAAGCTACGCGACACAAGACACAAGGAACCAACACAACAGCCGGCCCCACTAATTCCCACTCTCACGCCGCAAAAAGCACACCGACACCGCCAAACACGCACGCACATTCCCCTTCGCACTGACACCACCGACCGGCTCGCTACCACACACCTCTCGGCAGCCGTTTTCACGCCAATTCGCCACACCGCCCACACAGTCGACAAGCGCCCGCCCTGTACGGCACACGCAACGACGCAGCGCAGCAAAGGGCGCCCGCAACACATACCTCTCCGCCGCCCGACGCGCCAACCGCCACGCCACACCACACCGCACCGCCAGCCACTCGCAAATTGTGCACTGCCACCAGCCACACGTCCAACACGCCGCGCCGCCTCCGGCCACCCGCCAGGGGGCGCTCACGTCCGCGACAACAGCGCGGCCCGCCGGGCCGGGCCGAACCGAACCGAGCCGCCGCTGCTCTGCACTCGGCACGGCCACACCCTGCTGCAGACCGGGCTCGTCCCTCTGTACGCGTCTGCCTGCGCATCAACACAACACGACCTTTTGTTTTTTTTTTTTCTCTCTCTACCGCCATCCCTTCTTCTCGCGTTTTACTCGTTGTTGCAGCAGCGGCGCACACCTACACATCCACAGCCCCAGCCGAGCCGGCCTCACCTCAGGGCCCGCCGCCAGCGTCTCCTCCTCGGGCACAGGTGCGGTGCTGTGGCCGCCCATCCAACCGCATTGCTGGCCGTCCAGCCACCAGGCGTTCCCACTGCCGCGAGCCACGCCGCGCACCGACCCTGCTGCAGAAAACGAAGCATAGCCAGAGACCGACCGATACACAAAGCAAGCCGTCGCCTCGCCTCTTGTCCTTCCTGCCTTCCTTCCGCCCCCGCCCTTCTCACACCACCGCCTCTCCACTTTCGCCCCCCCCTCCTTTTTTTTTTTTTTTTTGTTTTCTTCTTTCTTTCTTTCTTTCTTTGGCCCTCTCTCCTTCCCGCCATGGCGGTTACGGCACCGCGCTGCAGCGGCAGATTTTTTTGCGCCCACACGCCTACTCCTACCACCATTAACCTTGCCCTGCCCTGCCCTGCCCTGCCCTGCCCATCAACGTCGCAGTCGAACCGACGCTTGCCAACACACTGCCCACGTTCCTTTCTCTTTTCGGCCTACGCCCATTACGCGCCGCCGCCACAGCACCTTCCCTTCCCACAACACACCGACGTCATCACACGCACCCAAAACAGGGGCCACGACCGTGTTCCTCGCCCACTCCCATCCCGCACGGTACGCACATTCCCAACTACTACCGCGCACCCTCCCTTTCCAATCTGTGTGTCTCTGTGTCTGTGTCCTGTCCGCGCGTGACGCCTCTCAACATCCGCCGTCCCCCGTCCCGTTTTCGCCCCCATGCCGTCGTCGCGCCGCCTCCTCCCCGTCCACCGCCGCCCCTGTCCGCCCCGCACCACACCATACACCGCTGCTTGTCCCGGCCGTTGCCACCAAAGGCGCCGACCGCAAACGCGCCACGCCGCAGCCCCCGTGCGTCTCGCGCTCGCTTGCATCTCCGTGCCGACGCTGCCTCTCTTCCCGCTCGCACTCGACCTCGACAACACAGTCTTTGGCTCCGCCACTGCGTGTTCCGGTGGTACGCACGCTGCAACACGTATGTATTCATTACCAGAGCGATGGCGAGGCATGACAGCATCTCTGTCTGACCAGAGAGTTCTTTATCGCTGCTAGTCGGCGCTTGGACCGCGCCAGACGACAGTAGTGGCACGCACCGGGTCGCCAGGAACAGTTGTTATATATATATTGTAGCGCGAGTCGGGAGAGGTAGTAGTCGGTCGACAGTAGTAGCGGGTGGACGGTTGTACTGAGCGGGCGTCGGCGGCGTGCTCTGCTCGTCTCGCGACTCTGGTCACGGTTCGGGACGATGTATAGTCTATTGTGTTATAATCAAAAGGTGGTGTGACGCTGCATTGCGCAAATCTGATAACGTATGTTCATTGTACTTATTTTGTTCAACAACAAAAGCCCCACTATTACTTTTTTTCTAAAGTAACTTTTGTCTCTTAACGAAAAACATTCACTTTTTAAAGACTACTTCCTATGGCATTTCCCTCCAAGGAGTGCAATTAATTACCAGCCAGCACTCATTCATTGCACACAGCTGTGTAAGGGGTATCTACAATTGAGGAGCGGATATAAATGCAATTTTTTTGTTTTTTTTTGTTTTTTTTTTTTTTTTTTTTTTTTTTTTGTGTGTGTGTGTGTGTGTTGTAACCTCCCAGCAAAATTTAAAATAATGGACAATGTTATTTACGGATGCTAATGGACATTGCGCTAATTGTAACCTCGCCCACAATGAGAGGTATTGAAAATGGCAACAAAAATGTGAAATTCGCAATCTGACTCAAATATAAAGTCTTCACACAACATTTAAAAAAGTCCGTTCAGTGACAAGAAACTTCAATTAAACCGAAATATCGGTCTTTGGCCCTGTGCAAAACAATCAGAATTAAAGTCTTACCTCCGAATAAATGGATGTCACATTTCTGCTCTGGTTGTTGCGCAGCGCTTGGAGGAACTGCATTGCAAATAATAATATTCTCTTTTTTTGTGATTTTAGTGACATTTTTCTTCAAAGAAGTGGAATGAAATGTGAAGTGCAACGAACTCTTTAGTTCAATAAACAATTAAATGTTTGAAAAATGCTTTTGAAATAAAAATTATTATTGGGGAACTTGTTGGAGAATAATTACAATAAATACAATTTTTCATTATCTAATGATTATATTAATTAACAGTATACCTTATTCACCATCTTGACCAGTGTTGCCGACCGCCTACATCACACAACCGCGCTCGGCTGCTACTACTGACCGACCGCTCTGCATGACGACTATTAGCGTACTGCACGCGACGACTACTGACAGAGTACAGCCCTCAACTACACATAGCTACGGACTCGCAACGACTACTGACTGACTGAGAACCGCTCGCAACACTCGCGCAGTCCAGCGCAAACTCTCTGGTCACAGATGCTACAATGTCTCGCCATCGCTACTATGTTACATACGTGTTTCAGTGTCTTTTTCATTGGGGTAACGATCTTTGGCTCTTTTTATTCTGAATACAGGGCCAAAGGTCAACGCTGCTGCCCTTATACAATTTATCAGGTTTCATTATGTCTGTTGCAATGTTACATACGGTTCACTCTTTCATTAATATTATCGTTGGGTTTGTTTTGTAGGGACGTTAACATTCTGGCACATTTTTATTATCATCGGACTCTCTGCTATTTGTGCAGGGAGGTTATACCTGGGTCCATTTCCATTTTAATATTGATAGACTTTTTGTTTTCTCGTTGTTTTTCCTTCTTTTTTTTTTGTTTTGTTTTTCCCGCTCTCACCACCACCGCCGCATCACGCCTTCCGTTTTCTTGGTTTCTTTTCTGTTCTTCAACTGCTTCAACATCACCGCGCCCCATTTCCACACCACAGCCATCAGCCTCCAAGACGGGCGGGCGCAGTGTGCCATTTCCGGCGCACAAGCACACCCGTACGGTACTCTCCTCGCCCCCACGCCACCAACAACACAGCGACCACGCGGCTTTCAGGCATGGCACGGCACCGGCGAAATGCGCCGCCCCCGCCCCTCCGCGCATCCGTCCGTCTCGCCACGTTCACTGACAGCCGCGTCTGCGGCTACACCACGACAACCACAACACAACACCGCTCCCCTCCCTGGCAACTCACATTGTTTTTCTCCTCCTCTTTTGCACAAACCACAACGCCGAGCACAGGCGCAAGCCACCCACACCGCGCCCCTCCCCGTCCCGTCTTTGGCCGCCGCTCCTCGTTTGCCCCCTCCCATCTCCCGAAATGCCATGCCAGCAGCGTTACGCATGCCCCTCCCCTGTCCACACAACACTACCGCCTAACGAACAGCCTTCCGGGCCACATGCAGGGCACGCCCACCTCCAAACACTGCCAATTCACGGACGCACGCACACACACACTCACTTTCTCGACACCTTTCTGTACGGAGGGTGCGTCATCTCGACCGTGACAGAGTGACGGCAACTATCGACGATCCATTTCCCCCCAATGGTAAAACATGTCCACTAACACCTACATACATCATTCACGTACACAGACAATAGCATACACACAATGGGAGGGCACACGAACATGGACGGCACGGCACTGTCATACACTCTTCCTCAGAACCATATCAACAAACGTTACGTACATCCGGGAAAGCGAAAGCGAAAGCAAAAGCAAAGGCAAAGCCCAATGCAGCCGTCAAAGGTAACGTTCACCACGGCAGACACTTGCAGCCGCGCCGCCGTTAAACGCATTTCAGTGCGGCTCCAATACGCCTCCGACACGGGAACGTTCCGTTGCTCTACGAATGCGTTTCTCCCCTTTTTCCCTTCCTCTCTCTTTTGCCCCCCCTCCTTGCACTCTTGCCTCATTCCTCACGTTCTGCCCAGACATTCGACCGATCAAAGTCAACCTTTCGTTACCGTTCTCAGCGCGACGGTGTACAACAGTATGACGGGTGTGCCCAAGACTTCGGTTCAGTTGCGTGACGCCCGTCTATCGCGCCGATCGACAGTTACTCAGGGGGCGACGGATCGGACCACGTCACCGACACACAAAACACTTTCAAACAAACAAATACGCACCGGATGGACACAGACAAACACGTGTACAGACATTCGCCAAACAAACGACCGCCGCCGCCGCCGCCGCCGCCGCCGTCGTCGTCTAGCGTCGCGCTTACTGTACTGCACTGGACACGCGTGCATCTTGAATGACGACATCGGTGTGCGTGCGTCGTACGCAATCAGTCAGACACGGCTATCAAACATCAGAGTCGAATGGTACATCATCGTGCGTGTTCGCCGTACACGTACAGTACAATACAACAACAATGCGTCTTAATGGCACGTTCATTTCAACGTCACTCACACACCTCCACGCTGCAGTTACGTCGCACCATTGTCAAACTCGGCGTACAGCAAAGGGAATAGTGGGCGGCAAAAAAAAAAAAAAACAACCAAACAAAAACATTTCACATTTCACCCTCGCCATGTATGATGTGCAAAAAAACAAACCCGCAAACGGCCGTCGTTACGGTGACACAAAAGTCGCCGATCGCACAGTCCCCCCTCGCAGACGGGTAACACACACACACACACCAACAACACCAATGGGTCAAAAACCACGCCAACGAGGCGTGCCACCATTCCACGCCACGGCGACCAACCTCGTGGCCGTACCCCGCGCAACACGCTTTGACGCGCCCCCCCACCCACAATCAAAATGCACACATACATCACAGCCGTCCACACAAACAACAACAACAATTCCGCCCTTCCCGCAAAAGGCAAGTTGGTGGCCCTGAAAAGGGCCGTTTTGCCGCTCTCGCAACGGAGGAGCCTTCTCCATCCTTCCTTCCATTCCAGAGCCACCTCCTTACTTGGAGCTCGTGTACTTGGTCACCGCCTTCGTGCCCTCGCTCACGGCGTGCTTGGCCAGCTCGCCAGGCAGCAACAGCCGCACAGCGGTCTGGATCTCGCGGGACGTGATGGTCGAGCGCTTGTTGTAGTGCGCCAGCCGAGAAGCCTCGGCCGCAATGCGCTCGAAAATGTCGTTCACGAAGCTGTTCATGATGCTCATCGCCTTCGACGAGATGCCCGTGTCAGGGTGCACCTGCTTCAGCACCTTGTAGATGTAGATGGCATAGCTCTCCTTCCTCTTGCGCTTCTTCTTCTTGTCGCCCTTCGAAATGTTCTTCTGCGCCTTGCCAGCCTTCTTGGCGGCCTTCCCGCTAGTCTTGGGCGGCATCTCGAACCAACGTACGGCAGCAGCAACACCAGTACCAAGCGCTCCGCTCTAGTCAGCGTCTCCCCACACAGTGGCACCCGCCGCCAGCCGCCGCCGCACCTTTACCAGCTCGCCCTGTTGCGGCCGCCGACCAATGGGGCGCGCGCGCAACCGGCCGCCGCACCCGAGCCCATAAAGCACCCCCACCCCGGCTGCGCCGGCACGCACTCCGCTGCTCGACTCGCTGCCGCTCGCACCGGTCGTTTTCGTTTCCGTTTCGTGTGCACCGTCGCTAGCCCATCGCCATGTCCGGACGCGGAAAGGGAGGCAAAGTCAAGGGCAAGTCAAAGTCCCGCTCAAGCAGGGCTGGGCTCCAGTTCCCGGTCGGCAGAATCCACCGCCTCCTGCGCAAGGGAAACTACGCAGAGCGCGTCGGCGCCGGGGCGCCCGTCTACCTCGCCGCCGTCATGGAGTACCTCGCGGCTGAGGTGCTCGAGCTGGCCGGAAACGCGGCCCGCGACAACAAGAAGACGCGCATCATCCCGCGCCACCTGCAGCTTGCCATCCGCAACGACGAGGAGCTCAACAAGCTCCTGTCGGGCGTCACCATCGCACAGGGTGGTGTCCTGCCCAACATCCAGGCCGTCCTGCTGCCAAAGAAGACCGAGAAGAAGGCCTAAAGGAGGCCAGGCAATCGCAGCCGCCGCGTGCTCCCCTGCACGCAACGCGCTTTGCCGGCTCGGCCCACAACAATCGGCCCTTTTCAGGGCCACCACACAAACCTACGTCCAAAGCAAAATTTCAGTCGTCCTCGCCGCACCTTGTTTTGTTTTTTAACTTTGCACTTTCACAGCACAGCCGCCGCCGGCGCACGTCCGCCATCTTGTCGTCCACACAGCCCGTGTGGCCCAACACACACACACACACACATTTTGCACGGTCGCAGTCGCCTTCCAAACGACAACGGCAGCAATAATGACCATTGTTAAAGGGAGGCGTGTCGACACACCGCCCTCCACTCCCGCGCGCAACGGCCGTCGACACGAACGAAACAGCTGATCCGGCCGCCTTGCCTCGGAAACCCCAACGCCGCCGCAAACACACAGAGCCAAACCACGCAAGCAAATAATCACCGCCTCTCGCACAACAACACACAGCCCGCCATCTCCGTCGCGATCGATACAAAGACACACAAACGAAGCAGCTCCACACACAGCCAGCCACATGACACGTTTCCTTTCCTTCTCCCCTCCCAGTCACATCACGTCGCTCACAAACGGAAAGAAAGAAAGAGAGAGAGAAACAAACAAACAACACAGCGCACACACGCAGCAACAACACAGACTCTTTCGCACTTTTCAACTTCCGAACAGTGTGGTGGCCCTGAAAAGGGCCGTTTTCTAGTCTCTCCCACCCACAAGCACGGCCGCGGGAAGGCCAGCGCCCGCTGCGACGCAGCCTAACCGCCGAAACCGTACAGGGTGCGCCCCTGCCTCTTCAGGGCGTACACCACGTCCATGGCCGTCACAGTCTTGCGCTTGGCGTGCTCAGTGTACGTCACCGCGTCGCGGATCACGTTCTCCAGGAACACCTTCAGCACCCCGCGGGTCTCCTCGTAGATCAGACCAGAGATGCGCTTCACGCCGCCCCTGCGAGCCAGGCGGCGGATGGCGGGCTTCGTGATGCCCTGGATGTTGTCGCGCAACACCTTGCGGTGCCGCTTGGCGCCACCCTTGCCGAGCCCCTTTCCTCCCTTGCCGCGGCCTGTCATCCTTCCTTCCTCGGGCAAAGCAAAACGTGCACAAACAGCAGCTGCAGCGGCTGGAGAGTCGGCTACGGTCTGCGCCCAGCGCAAAAAATAAATAAGGATGGGGCCCCTCCACGCCCGCACCAACGTGGTGACCAACACAAAAGTTCTACTGTCACCTCCGTATGCATGTTAGTTTTGAATCAAGGCGTCACAGGATGCAGGCTGTGATGTTATCCATGCGTCTGGGTAAGGCTACTCATTAACATGGTCCATCAGGAGATAGTAGTGGTCGAAAGCGATCGAAGGGTAGCGGTTGTAAGAGCAGAGGAAAAAAAGTGCCAAGGCCAGCGCCAAGGGAAAAAAACCTCTGCGACAGTAGGACGGGAAGTAAGAGCAGTAGCGGTTTGCTAGCTGCGACAGAGCATGCAAGGTGAGGGGGGTTAGCGTGAGGTATCGTGCAACGTTACCTATGTACTGCGTGGTCGTTCGCTGGGTCAGTCCGGTGCCGCGGCTGGGCTCCCTCGTTGTCTCCTGGGCCGGCCGCAGTGGCTTACTCCCTGTAACACAAAAGTTCGGCGCGGCAGCGCGGCGACGCTTGCGCGATGAAGACTGCCCTGGCGGTTTTCTTCTTTGCACCTTTCACCTGCGGTGCTGCTGGGGCAACCGCTGGGACAGGCGCGCGAACGTCCTTCTGCGAGGTCGCAGGAGTGTTCGCAGGTACGACTGCACTGAGGCCTTGGGCAAAGACTGCACGCAGTTGCCTCAAGGCCTCTTCCTTCTCTGCAGCCACGGCGGCTGCGAAGGCAGCCCTCTCCACCGCCATTACGGCTTTGAGCGCTGCTGTGGCCTCCTTCACGACGATGCCGAGCTCGAGGTCACATCTCTTCGCGGGAGGGCGAGCTGCGTCCTGGCGGCCCGTTTCCGAGCGGCCGTCCCCGCCCCTGGCAGGTGGATCTGCTGCTGCGCCATCCCTCAGCTGCACCGGGCTGTTCTCCGCCCTACGCCGTTTCCGACGTCGTCTTCTCTTCTGCTGCTGCGTCGGTGCGGCCGCGGCCGCTTCGCCGCCCCCGGCACGGCTGCGGCTAGAGAAAGCCGCGCAACCGCGCCAGCTGGCGACGTGCGGGCCGCCACACCGGACACAAGTCGGCAGAGCGTTGCTGCCGCGGTCGCAGGCGCGGCTGTCGTGCTCACCTGAGCACTTGACGCACCGCGCCGCGTTGCGGCAATACTTCGCAACATGGCCCTCGCCCTGGCACCTGAAGCACTGGGGCTGAGGATCCATGGCGGTCGGGAGAGCCTCCGTCGTAACCGGGAAGCCCAGCAACTTCCGCAAGTCGAAGATGTCGCTCCCGCCGTCGACCGTTTGCACGGTCACGGCATAGAGCGGCGCCCTCTTCCTGTTGGTCCGGTTGTGCAACCTTGCGGCTGCATTACCAAACCCGGCTCGCAGCAGCCCTTCCCGGACCGCTGCCTCGTCACAGCACCAAGGCAACCCCCTGAGGAGTGCCTTAGTCGTCTTCATCCTTCCTACGGAAGGTGCCTTCTCACGCGCCGGCGGCGCGTCGACGATGTGGTCGGCCACTGCGACCTTGATCGCCCTGTGGTCGGCCACGTTTGCGGCTCGAACGCGGATCAGCGAGTCTGTATCAACAGACTCGTAGACCACCTCGTTCCGAGCGCATTTCGTCATGGTGTCGAACAGCGCTGTCCACCCGCCTTTGCACTTGACGTACAAAGGGGGAACAGGCCGCGACTCGTCTTCACAGGAGTTCCTTGCACGGTCGGCAGACTCAGAGAGTCGCACAACCGAAGGACCCTTCGTAGCGGCAGGTTTCCTCTGCGCACCCTTCTTTCCCATGCTGCGAGGCGCGGAACACGACAATTTGCACGCGTTGTCAAAACAACGCACGACAATTTGCTCTCCGCAGCGCCCACAGCACAGAAAACCTCTTCACGAGCTCTCAACGGCCGAGTAAGCGAAGCGCGCAACAGCAGCGATGCGCTCGCCTCGCCAGCTCAGGCCGCTCTTGCGCCCAGCGCGCCCGCCGCCCCCCTATATAGACTCTGGCCCGCCCTCCCCCCACCACGCGCAACCGAGGGCATATAAGCGCAGCACGGAGGCGCGCGGGCCCGTTGTCAAGGCAGCACCGGACGCCGCGCCGCACCTAACCTCCACGCACGCCGCTCCGCTACCGCTACCGCCATGGCCCGCACAAAGCAAACGGCCCGCAAGTCCACCGGCGGAAAGGCGCCGCGCAAACAGCTCGCCACCAAGGCGGCGAGGAAGAGCGCGCCCGCCACCGGAGGCGTCAAGAAGCCCCACCGCTACAGGCCGGGCACCGTCGCCCTGCGAGAAATCAGGCGCTACCAGAAGAGCACAGAGCTGCTCATCCGCAAGCTGCCATTCCAGCGCCTAGTGCGCGAGATCGCCCAGGACTTCAAGACCGACCTGCGCTTCCAGAGCTCCGCAGTCATGGCCCTGCAGGAGGCCAGCGAGGCCTACCTCGTCGGCCTCTTCGAAGACACCAACCTGTGCGCAATCCACGCCAAGCGCGTCACCATCATGCCCAAGGACATCCAGCTCGCGCGCCGCATCCGCGGCGAGCGCGCCTAAACCGCGCCGCGGCACCGCACCGCACAAACAAAAACGGCCCTTTTCAGGGCCACTAACATCTCTCCGTCGCGAGCAACCTTTGTCGGTCGCCTGCCTCTCGCCCCGCAACCCAAAAACAAAAACCACCACTTCCCGTCCGTCCGCCACACCCGCTCACTCTGCCTGCCTGCTAGCAGCGCGCAACAATCACACATCATCCCTCCCCGGCGCACAATACCCAACGGCCGACGTCACACCGCACGGGTGGCTGGCCGGCCGCCGCTTTCGTTTCGAAAACAAAAACAAAAACACCCGCACTCCACTCCGACGGCCAACGGCCAGGCAGGCGCGCTCGCTCGCTCTACACGCCACCGAAATCCCCCGCCGACTCCTTCCCACATCTCAACGTGCCCCCCGTTGCAAAACATAACACACACAAAGGAACAAAACAAAGACCAGACACGACTCGACAAGACGACAGACATCCGAGAAGAACGAACGCAGGCAAGCCAACCAACGTATTCAAACAAAACAACAACGTGACAGAAAACCAACCGTCGGCCGCCGCCACAAACACGGCGACAATCAACCACGACAACAACAACAACACCGCTTACCGCTACCGCCGCCCACACCCGCCACCGACCCCCGCAATCCAACCACCGCGGCACGCAAACAGCATCCCCACGGGCATACAGACAGACCCCCACACCAAACGCAACACGACAATCAAAACCTTCCCCGACGTGCTTTGATGGCCCTGAGAAGGGCCGTTTTGGGCCGCGCGTCTCTTGCGCGCCACTAGACGACGACGGGGGGTGGGGACGACGGAGCCAAGCGCCAAACCCTTCCTTTCCCATCTCTTTCTCCTCTACTCTACTTCTTCTTCTTGGGCGAAGCCTTCGCCTTAGACGGCGTCGTCGCCTTCTTCGGGCGCGGCGCCTTCGGCTTCTTCGTCGGAACCTTGGCGGCCTTCTTCGCCTTCGACGGCGACTTGGCCTTGGCCGGCTTGGCCGCAGCCGCCTTCTTCGCACCCGCGGGAGCGGCCGACGCCGCAGACGCCTTCTTGGCGGCGCCCGCCTTCCGACCGGTCGCCGCCTTCACGCCACCAGCCTTCTTTGCGCCGGCCGCACGGGCGCCCTTCTTCTCCTTGCTGGCCGGAGCGGCGCGCTTCTTCTTGGCACCGCCAGCACGAGCCTTGCCGCCCTCGGCCGCCCCCCCGCCGCCGCCGGCGCCGGCAAGCTTGAACGAGCCGGACGCGCCCTTCCCCTTCGTCTGCACCAGCTCGCCCGCCACGACGGCCGACTTGAGGTACTTCTTGATAAACGGCGCCAGCTTCTCCGCGTCCAGCTTGTAGTGCGCGGCTATGTACTTCTTGATCGCCTGCAGCGACGACCCGCCGCGCTCCTTCAGACTCTTGATGGCGGCCGTCACCATCTCAGAGGTGCGCGGGTGCGCAGGCTTGGCGCGCGGCTTCTTCGCAGACGACGCAGACTTGGCCTTCTTCGTAGTGCCGGTGGCGGCGGGTGCCGCAGCAGTCTCGTTCGTAGCCGCCTGATCTGCCATTTCGACGACGCGCGTAACACACAGCGAGAGCGAGCGGGACGGCAGGCACGCAAGCACAGCACAGCAGCAGAGCAGAGAATCACAAGGCCCAGCCAGTGTCGCGGGCGGGCGCGGACGGCCGAGAGAGCGGCCGCCACTCTGCGCGCCGCCGCGCCGCGCCTCCCGCGCTTGCTACCGCCCAACGTCCGACAGCCTGTGCGGAGCAGCCCCAAACCTGCGCCACAACCGCCCGCGCCTTTCAAACCACCGAGGATGGGGCTACACACAGCCACACCACAGTCGCCAACCAGTCGCCACGGCAGCGCCGCAAACCACGGCCAAACTGCAGCTACCGCGCGCTACAGCCTGGGTCGGCCCGCCGAGAATCGCCGCCCCCGCCCAAATGCCGCCCCCACAGCCCCAGCCGACGACCCGCCACAATGGCCAAACCTTCGGCAAAACTCCCACACCGTCGCCGCGGCAGCCCGGCCAGCGCGGCCGGCGCCACAGCCACACAAGCCGAGGCGTGCGGCGATGACGGCCGTGCAAACGCGCCTCCGCCGCCCCATCGCCTTCCGTCGCCCTCCCGCCGTTTCCCGATCGGCCCGCAGCCGTCGGGCCACATCGCGCGCCGTCCTCCTCCTCTCGCCGGCCAACATTCACAGCCGTTTCTCACCAATTGCCCGCCGCAAACGGACGCCGCCTGCGCAACAGGCGCCGCCGCCCCTCGCCGCTTCCGACCCAACCCCTCGACCGAGGCAAACCGCAATCCGAATCTACAGACCAACCCAATCTGCCGTCAAGCACACACGACAGCCGACCTTACACGTTACGCGTTACACATTACGTTTACACGTCTACGTTAGGTTAGGTTAGGTGGACGTGGGTTAGGTTAAGGGGACTTGGGTTAGGTTAAGCGTCAAACTTAGGTTAAGCATTCAAACACGTCAGGCGTCAGAGGTTAGGTTAGGTTAGGTTACACGTTAGGTTAAGGGGTCAGTGCTAGGTTAAGAAGCGTCAAACGTAGGTTAAAAAAGCGTTCAAACGTGAGGCGTGAGCCGGACAGCTTACCTTACGTAGACGTTAGGGGCTCACAGGCTGAGCTCACCTCGCCACACCACAGGTTAGGTTCGGTTCGGTTCGCTCGGCTCAGCGTAAAGCGCCGAGGTCAGGGTTACGTTCGTTCACCTTCGGGCGCCACACTTTCGGTTGAAAGGTCGCGACGGGACGACGTCGGCACGCACGCCGCAAACGAACAAAAACGTACAGACGACGTCGGAAACCGCCGACAGACGGGGGAGCAGAACGACCACGACCAGACACCGAGCGCGAACGAGACACACGCGAACCACCCCCACCGGCCAAAGGGCACCACACAACAACCCAGAGCACCACGTGTCGACACCAGAGCAACCCGCCGCTCACGCGACATGGCTGGCACCGAAGGGCAACCGCCCGCAACTGCGCTTTCCGCGCCGGCCCGGATGCACGTCGTGCTACAACAACACCACTACCGTACACAGCCGCTGTTCACAACATCACTATCAATGGCGCGCCCGCGGCTCGCCGCCGTCGCAGTCGCAGCCCCAACGCCAGCACTTTTGCACCACCATTCACACGCACCGCAACACAGCTCGCCGACACAGCCGAACAAAACAAACACCACACAACAACAGCAACAACAACGCCGCCGCCTCTACTTGTGCCGGCGACCCACCCCGCCGATGGCGCACCTTTCGCCAGCCGGCAATCGACACACACGCACCCACCCACCGGGGCCCAGTGCAAAAAAAAAAAAAAAAAAAAAAAAAAAAAAAAAACACACAAAAACAAAAAAACCAAACAACACAAACGACACGGGAAGCGCACACCGCCACTTCGCGCGCACGCCACCAACCAGTCGTCGTCTCAAAATAACAAACACAAACAAAATAAACTAACAACTAGGGCAACACAAAACAAAAACGCCTCGCACGAACCGAACCGCCCACAAAAAGGACAAGCACACGCACAGCCTCTGCTGACGACCACGACGCAGCGGCACGCTGCTCCTGTCCCGCGCCCCGCGCCCCGCGCCCCACTCGATTCACAACTCACGCGACACCGTCAACGACGGGCTCGCTTCCCGCAACCTACCACCTTTCCGCCACGACGCACAGCCCCAGCCCCACCCGACGACTGCACTTTCACCACCGCCTCCCCCTTCCCCCCCAAAACACACACACACACACACACACACACACACACACACACAGCCAGCCAAAAACGCACTCGCGACCCACACATGCACGTGCATCGGCACACGCCAACCAGTCAACGTCGACAACCACACGCAAGGCTCGAAACGAAAACGAAACCGGCGTCCTTCCACGTTGCCATCAAGCTACGCGACACAAGACACAAGGAACCAACACAACAGCCGGCCCCACTAATTCCCACTCTCACGCCGCAAAAAGCACACCGACACCGCCAAACACGCACGCACATTCCCCTTCGCACTGACACCACCGACCGGCTCGCTACCACACACCTCTCGGCAGCCGTTTTCACGCCAATTCGCCACACCGCCCACACAGTCGACAAGCGCCCGCCCTGTACGGCACACGCAACGACGCAGCGCAGCAAAGGGCGCCCGCAACACATACCTCTCCGCCGCCCGACGCGCCAACCGCCACGCCACACCACACCGCACCGCCAGCCACTCGCAAATTGTGCACTGCCACCAGCCACACGTCCAACACGCCGCGCCGCCTCCGGCCACCCGCCAGGGGGCGCTCACGTCCGCGACAACAGCGCGGCCCGCCGGGCCGGGCCGAACCGAACCGAGCCGCCGCTGCTCTGCACTCGGCACGGCCACACCCTGCTGCAGACCGGGCTCGTCCCTCTGTACGCGTCTGCCTGCGCATCAACACAACACGACCTTTTGTTTTTTTTTTTTCTCTCTCTACCGCCATCCCTTCTTCTCGCGTTTTACTCGTTGTTGCAGCAGCGGCGCACACCTACACATCCACAGCCCCAGCCGAGCCGGCCTCACCTCAGGGCCCGCCGCCAGCGTCTCCTCCTCGGGCACAGGTGCGGTGCTGTGGCCGCCCATCCAACCGCATTGCTGGCCGTCCAGCCACCAGGCGTTCCCACTGCCGCGAGCCACGCCGCGCACCGACCCTGCTGCAGAAAACGAAGCATAGCCAGAGACCGACCGATACACAAAGCAAGCCGTCGCCTCGCCTCTTGTCCTTCCTGCCTTCCTTCCGCCCCCGCCCTTCTCACACCACCGCCTCTCCACTTTCGCCCCCCCCTCCTTTTTTTTTTTTTTTGTTTTCTTCTTTCTTTCTTTCTTTCTTTGGCCCTCTCTCCTTCCCGCCATGGCGGTTACGGCACCGCGCTGCAGCGGCAGATTTTTTTGCGCCCACACGCCTACTCCTACCACCATTAACCTTGCCCTGCCCTGCCCTGCCCTGCCCTGCCCTGCCCATCAACGTCGCAGTCGAACCGACGCTTGCCAACACACTGCCCACGTTCCTTTCTCTTTTCGGCCTACGCCCATTACGCGCCGCCGCCACAGCACCTTCCCTTCCCACAACACACCGACGTCATCACACGCACCCAAAACAGGGGCCACGACCGTGTTCCTCGCCCACTCCCATCCCGCACGGTACGCACATTCCCAACTACTACCGCGCACCCTCCCTTTCCAATCTGTGTGTCTCTGTGTCTGTGTCCTGTCCGCGCGTGACGCCTCTCAACATCCGCCGTCCCCCGTCCCGTTTTCGCCCCCATGCCGTCGTCGCGCCGCCTCCTCCCCGTCCACCGCCGCCCCTGTCCGCCCCGCACCACACCATACACCGCTGCTTGTCCCGGCCGTTGCCACCAAAGGCGCCGACCGCAAACGCGCCACGCCGCAGCCCCCGTGCGTCTCGCGCTCGCTTGCATCTCCGTGCCGACGCTGCCTCTCTTCCCGCTCGCACTCGACCTCGACAACACAGTCTTTGGCTCCGCCACTGCGTGTTCCGGTGGTACGCACGCTGCAACACGTATGTATTCATTACCAGAGCGATGGCGAGGCATGACAGCATCTCTGTCTGACCAGAGAGTTCTTTATCGCTGCTAGTCGGCGCTTGGACCGCGCCAGACGACAGTAGTGGCACGCACCGGGTCGCCAGGAACAGTTGTTATATATATATTGTAGCGCGAGTCGGGAGAGGTAGTAGTCGGTCGACAGTAGTAGCGGGTGGACGGTTGTACTGAGCGGGCGTCGGCGGCGTGCTCTGCTCGTCTCGCGACTCTGGTCACGGTTCGGGACGATGTATAGTCTATTGTGTTATAATCAAAAGGTGGTGTGACGCTGCATTGCGCAAATCTGATAACGTATGTTCATTGTACTTATTTTGTTCAACAACAAAAGCCCCACTATTACTTTTTTTCTAAAGTAACTTTTGTCTCTTAACGAAAAACATTCACTTTTTAAAGACTACTTCCTATGGCATTTCCCTCCAAGGAGTGCAATTAATTACCAGCCAGCACTCATTCATTGCACACAGCTGTGTAAGGGGTATCTACAATTGAGGAGCGGATATAAATGCAATTTTTTTGTTTTTTTTTGTTTTTTTTTTTTTTTTTTTTTTTTTTTTTTTTTTGTGTGTGTGTGTGTGTGTTGTAACCTCCCAGCAAAATTTAAAATAATGGACAATGTTATTTACGGATGCTAATGGACATTGCGCTAATTGTAACCTCGCCCACAATGAGAGGTATTGAAAATGGCAACAAAAATGTGAAATTCGCAATCTGACTCAAATATAAAGTCTTCACACAACATTTAAAAAAGTCCGTTCAGTGACAAGAAACTTCAATTAAACCGAAATATCGGTCTTTGGCCCTGTGCAAAACAATCAGAATTAAAGTCTTACCTCCGAATAAATGGATGTCACATTTCTGCTCTGGTTGTTGCGCAGCGCTTGGAGGAACTGCATTGCAAATAATAATATTCTCTTTTTTTGTGATTTTAGTGACATTTTTCTTCAAAGAAGTGGAATGAAATGTGAAGTGCAACGAACTCTTTAGTTCAATAAACAATTAAATGTTTGAAAAATGCTTTTGAAATAAAAATTATTATTGGGGAACTTGTTGGAGAATAATTACAATAAATACAATTTTTCATTATCTAATGATTATATTAATTAACAGTATACCTTATTCACCATCTTGACCAGTGTTGCCGACCGCCTACATCACACAACCGCGCTCGGCTGCTACTACTGACCGACCGCTCTGCATGACGACTATTAGCGTACTGCACGCGACGACTACTGACAGAGTACAGCCCTCAACTACACATAGCTACGGACTCGCAACGACTACTGACTGACTGAGAACCGCTCGCAACACTCGCGCAGTCCAGCGCAAACTCTCTGGTCACAGATGCTACAATGTCTCGCCATCGCTACTATGTTACATACGTGTTTCAGTGTCTTTTTCATTGGGGTAACGATCTTTGGCTCTTTTTATTCTGAATACAGGGCCAAAGGTCAACGCTGCTGCCCTTATACAATTTATCAGGTTTCATTATGTCTGTTGCAATGTTACATACGGTTCACTCTTTCATTAATATTATCGTTGGGTTTGTTTTGTAGGGACGTTAACATTCTGGCACATTTTTATTATCATCGGACTCTCTGCTATTTGTGCAGGGAGGTTATACCTGGGTCCATTTCCATTTTAATATTGATAGACTTTTTGTTTTCTCGTTGTTTTTCCTTCTTTTTTTTTTGTTTTGTTTTTCCCGCTCTCACCACCACCGCCGCATCACGCCTTCCGTTTTCTTGGTTTCTTTTCTGTTCTTCAACTGCTTCAACATCACCGCGCCCCATTTCCACACCACAGCCATCAGCCTCCAAGACGGGCGGGCGCAGTGTGCCATTTCCGGCGCACAAGCACACCCGTACGGTACTCTCCTCGCCCCCACGCCACCAACAACACAGCGACCACGCGGCTTTCAGGCATGGCACGGCACCGGCGAAATGCGCCGCCCCCGCCCCTCCGCGCATCCGTCCGTCTCGCCACGTTCACTGACAGCCGCGTCTGCGGCTACACCACGACAACCACAACACAACACCGCTCCCCTCCCTGGCAACTCACATTGTTTTTCTCCTCCTCTTTTGCACAAACCACAACGCCGAGCACAGGCGCAAGCCACCCACACCGCGCCCCTCCCCGTCCCGTCTTTGGCCGCCGCTCCTCGTTTGCCCCCTCCCATCTCCCGAAATGCCATGCCAGCAGCGTTACGCATGCCCCTCCCCTGTCCACACAACACTACCGCCTAACGAACAGCCTTCCGGGCCACATGCAGGGCACGCCCACCTCCAAACACTGCCAATTCACGGACGCACGCACACACACACTCACTTTCTCGACACCTTTCTGTACGGAGGGTGCGTCATCTCGACCGTGACAGAGTGACGGCAACTATCGACGATCCATTTCCCCCCAATGGTAAAACATGTCCACTAACACCTACATACATCATTCACGTACACAGACAATAGCATACACACAATGGGAGGGCACACGAACATGGACGGCACGGCACTGTCATACACTCTTCCTCAGAACCATATCAACAAACGTTACGTACATCCGGGAAAGCGAAAGCGAAAGCAAAAGCAAAGGCAAAGCCCAATGCAGCCGTCAAAGGTAACGTTCACCACGGCAGACACTTGCAGCCGCGCCGCCGTTAAACGCATTTCAGTGCGGCTCCAATACGCCTCCGACACGGGAACGTTCCGTTGCTCTACGAATGCGTTTCTCCCCTTTTTCCCTTCCTCTCTCTTTTGCCCCCCCTCCTTGCACTCTTGCCTCATTCCTCACGTTCTGCCCAGACATTCGACCGATCAAAGTCAACCTTTCGTTACCGTTCTCAGCGCGACGGTGTACAACAGTATGACGGGTGTGCCCAAGACTTCGGTTCAGTTGCGTGACGCCCGTCTATCGCGCCGATCGACAGTTACTCAGGGGGCGACGGATCGGACCACGTCACCGACACACAAAACACTTTCAAACAAACAAATACGCACCGGATGGACACAGACAAACACGTGTACAGACATTCGCCAAACAAACGACCGCCGCCGCCGCCGCCGCCGCCGCCGTCGTCGTCTAGCGTCGCGCTTACTGTACTGCACTGGACACGCGTGCATCTTGAATGACGACATCGGTGTGCGTGCGTCGTACGCAATCAGTCAGACACGGCTATCAAACATCAGAGTCGAATGGTACATCATCGTGCGTGTTCGCCGTACACGTACAGTACAATACAACAACAATGCGTCTTAATGGCACGTTCATTTCAACGTCACTCACACACCTCCACGCTGCAGTTACGTCGCACCATTGTCAAACTCGGCGTACAGCAAAGGGAATAGTGGGCGGCAAAAAAAAAAAAAAACAACCAAACAAAAACATTTCACATTTCACCCTCGCCATGTATGATGTGCAAAAAAACAAACCCGCAAACGGCCGTCGTTACGGTGACACAAAAGTCGCCGATCGCACAGTCCCCCCTCGCAGACGGGTAACACACACACACACACCAACAACACCAATGGGTCAAAAACCACGCCAACAAGGCGTGCCACCATTCCACGCCACGGCGACCAACCTCGTGGCCGTACCCCGCGCAACACGCTTTGACGCGCCCCCCCACCCACAATCAAAATGCACACATACATCACAGCCGTCCACACAAACAACAACAACAATTCCGCCCTTCCCGCAAAAGGCAAGTTGGTGGCCCTGAAAAGGGCCGTTTTGCCGCTCTCGCAACGGAGGAGCCTTCTCCATCCTTCCTTCCATTCCAGAGCCACCTCCTTACTTGGAGCTCGTGTACTTGGTCACCGCCTTCGTGCCCTCGCTCACGGCGTGCTTGGCCAGCTCGCCAGGCAGCAACAGCCGCACAGCGGTCTGGATCTCGCGGGACGTGATGGTCGAGCGCTTGTTGTAGTGCGCCAGCCGAGAAGCCTCGGCCGCAATGCGCTCGAAAATGTCGTTCACGAAGCTGTTCATGATGCTCATCGCCTTCGACGAGATGCCCGTGTCAGGGTGCACCTGCTTCAGCACCTTGTAGATGTAGATGGCATAGCTCTCCTTCCTCTTGCGCTTCTTCTTCTTGTCGCCCTTCGAAATGTTCTTCTGCGCCTTGCCAGCCTTCTTGGCGGCCTTCCCGCTAGTCTTGGGCGGCATCTCGAACCAACGTACGGCAGCAGCAACACCAGTACCAAGCGCTCCGCTCTAGTCAGCGTCTCCCCACACAGTGGCACCCGCCGCCAGCCGCCGCCGCACCTTTACCAGCTCGCCCTGTTGCGGCCGCCGACCAATGGGGCGCGCGCGCAACCGGCCGCCGCACCCGAGCCCATAAAGCACCCCCACCCCGGCTGCGCCGGCATTCGCCGAGCGGCAGTCGGGCGTTGAGCAAGTCTCCGTCAGTCTGTTACGCGAAGCCATAGGCCCCCGCTTGTACGGGTGACAAACCAGGGGTGTCTTTCGGATGCGCCTTTATTAAGGCGTAAACGAGCACTCACAGCAGATTGCCGATGTCGAGCGATTCTTCGTTTGCGATGCCAAGTTGCAGCGGCGCCTTGGGGCCCCAGCAGCCTGCTGCTGGTGGCAACGACGCCGTCTCTTCGTTTCCGCCGGTCGCTTTTCCGGTTGGCTCGAGCGCTTCAGCTGCCGCAGAGAATAGCTCTGCTCCCCCGAGCGTTAGGGCATTCACAGGTCAGGGCCTGGCCTCTGGCCAGTGTCCCGCGCCTGTTAGTGAGATAGGACCAAGTTCTGCCGCCGGAAACCTAACGGTGACGGCAACAAAGGCGGCGACTGGTAGTCCCATGGCAGCCATCGACTTTGCTTCCCTTACTTGCGTGCGACAAGCAAACGGGGAATATACAACAAAAAGAAGTTCTTCTCTTCCACCCACCAGCGGTAGGATGTCTATGGCCACCCTGATGATCAGCACAGGGCAGGCACAAGCGCTGGCGCAGCACCTCACCCCTGCGCAAAGGAAACATCTACCAGTCAGTATCCTCCCTAAACCAAACCCCATAGCCCTACCCAAAAAGACCGCTCCCGCTCCTAAACCCTCTCCTCCCGAACAAACCACGTCCCAACACCCATCTGCCCCACCCAAGCGCATCAAAGACGTGGTTAAAAGTGCCAGAAAGCACAAAACCACCGTCAGGCGCAAGCAAACCAAGAAAGCGTCATCCATCCCACCGCCCACCACCAAGGCACGTACACCCTCCCCCTCCGGGAGCGGTGACGAGTCAGACTGCCCCCTCGTCATCGACGAATACCGCGAGACCACCTCCGCAGGCACCGATGGCGATGGCTTCCAGAAAGCGCGAAAAACCGCCCGCTTACCCGTCACTCAGCAGGCGAGAGGCATTGCTTCCACAAGCAATAAGTTCCTGCCGCTGTCTGACGAGGACGAAGCGGTGCCCGCGAGCGGACCCGCGAGTGGTGATGCGCCACAACCCACACACACACAAAGACACAGACTCCCCCCCATAATCGCCGAATTCAGCAACAACTACGAGGAGCTTCACTCCCTCGTCAGTAACTGCTTAGGCGAGAAGCAGTTTACTGCTAAGTCCGCCGGAGGGGACAAAATCAAACTTATGTTCAGAGAGCTGGACGATTACACTGCTGTGAAGGCCCTGCTCTCTGAACATAAAGTCCCCCACTACACCTTCCCCACAGCCAAGCAGAGACTGATGAAGCTGGTAATAAGGGACTTACCCCGCAAAGTCGGCACTGACGCTATTAAGAAGGACCTGCAGAGGCAGGGCTTCGAAGTAAATAGCGTCACCCACATGAGGGAAGTATACAGTGGTAACAAATGGCCACTGTATCAAGCCAATTTACCTGACACCCCTCAAAACAGGCAGAAACACATCACACACGTCCTGTCAGTGCCTGTCACAGTCGAACCACTACGCAGGAAAAGTGGCAACGTGCAGTGCTATAACTGCCAAGGATTAGGGCACGTTGCCAAGCACTGCGACATGCCAACTAGGTGCATGAAATGCGCAGAAGGGCACCCCACATCCGAGTGCTCCTTAGAGAGAGGCGATCCCAAAAGCAAGTGCGCCCTATGCGGCGAATCTGGACACGGCGCCTTCTACCAAGGCTGCCGTGTACAAAAAGAGTACCGCCTACGCGCACAAGGCACCAAGCCCCCCGCCACACAGAAAACCAACCGTGGCGGCGGTCCTACGAACTCGAGAGCGCCGGCCAATCCACCTACGTACTCGAGAGCGCCGGCCAATCCACATACGCGACCAACAACTACCCGTTCGAGACCGCGAGGTAGCGCAAGCTACGCGACCGTGGCAGGCACTGACAGGAGTCAACAAACGACCCCAACAATACACCTAGCCCAGCAGCCGATCCCCGCTAACGGAGAAACGTCCAGGGAAGCCTCCTCCCCTCAAACTCTTAAGTCCAGTCTGCAGCCAGTAGCGGCAGCTGAGTGCTCGTCACAAGGCCCTCAGCCCAGCACTCCTGAAGAGAGTGCAAATGCCCTACGGCCGTCAGGAGTTGTGGAGCAAACGTTAGGCCTCCTAACGCAACTGCTCCACGAAATCAGGCAACAGAACGCCCAAATCCTAACCGCCATCAATTTGGTGCTCCAAGGGTCGCATAACAATGCGACTACAGCAGAGAAATCCTCCCCTAAGTGATGGATAGACGACCCCACATCCAAGGACTCAGAATGTGCGTCTTCAACGCAAACGGTATCGTCGGACAAAACAACGAGTTCCGCGAGTTCCTACGCGATGAAAACATAGACGTATGTATGGTGGCCGAGACACACCTAAAACCGGGTGTAAGGGTGTCGGTACCCAACTACAACTGCTATAGGACCGACCGGCCCACCGCAGGAGGCGGGGTAGCAACATACGTCAAACGCGGAATCCCCCATCATCAGGTTCACCCACCAGCAACTAGGCAAATAGAAACAGCGGCAATAGAGATTGCCACCGTCACAGGGCCCCTCACTGTCGTTGCAGCATATCGCCCTCCCTCCTACACTCTGGAAGAGGACGACATAGCAGCCCTAGGACAAATCAGAGGAAAACTCTTCATTGGCGGCGACCTGAACGCCAAGCACGCAGACTGGCACTCGCGAAACTCAAACAGAGCTGGTCGTCAACTGCAACGACTCGCGCGCACCCACCACTTTCACATATGGGGTCCAGAGGAGCCCACCCACTTCCCCAGAAACGGGGGAAGGGCGGACGTCCTCGACATAGCGCTCACCAAAAGAATAGCGGGATTTGTGACCGCGCAATCGGTTAACCGAATGTCTTCCGATCACAATCCCGTGATTCTCGAGGTCGACATAGGAGACTGGGTACCTCTCCAGCAACAACACGTCTCATACAAGCGCACTAACTGGGAGCAATTCAAAGTTGACGTAACTTCAGCAATTGCCCAGGCCCCGCCTCCAACTGCAGATTCTGCAGAACAGGCGCTTAAAGATCTCACCAGCACGATCCTGCAAGCAGCAAAGGAGGCCACACCACGGCCACCGGACGGCCCTCCCCCAGTTAAGCAACTCCCGCCGCACCTGCTTGCCCAAATTAGAAACAAAAATAGGATCGCCAAAGAGTGGAAGCTCACAAAGAACCCCGTAACTAGGAGGCTACTGAACCGCCTACAAAGAGAGCTCAAGGTCGCACTCACTGAGCACCGCAACCAGCAATGGTCGGCGCGACTTTCGGCCCTCCGCGTGGACGACAATAGCCTCTGGCAGGCGACCAAACAGATCACCAAAAGACGCGCCAGACTGCCACCTCTGCACGGCGAGCGCGGACTTGTCTTTAGCACCGCAGATAAGGCAAATGCCCTGGCAGATGCCTTTGAAAAACAGTTCCGCCCCGCAGAGGCGCAGGACAGGGACCATGAAGCCGTTGTTCGACGTCAGCTCGCCACATTCCTCGCGGCGGACGACGCCGATGACGACGAAGAAAACACACCGCTCTTCACACCCGACGACGTGAACAGAGTAATCAGGTCCCTACCCAACAAAAGAGCCCCTGGCCACGACCAGCTCAACAACGTAGTAGTGAAACACCTCCCACCCCCTGCCGTAGCCCACATCGCAAATATCTTTAATGAGATCACGCGTTCCCGCAAGTTTCCAAGGTGCTGGAAACACGCAGAAGTCGTTGCGATCGCGAAACCCGGTAAAGACCCGGTTATCCCGCAGAACCACCGACCTATCAGCCTTTTGCCAACCCTTAGCAAAATCTACGAACGCCTGCTACTTATTCCCATTCTCGACCACGTCAGAATACAACAAATCCTGCCTGACTTTCAGTTCGGTTTCCGGCAGGAACACTCCGCGCCCCAGCAACTAATGAGGGTCGTTGAAGCAGCTACTGAAAGCTTCAATCGCAAAAGTTACTGCGGGGTAGTGCTACTTGACGTAGCCGCTGCCTTTGACTCTGTCTGGCACACCGGGCTTCTCTACAAGCTATTCTCCCAAGGCTTCCCAGGTCCGATAGTGAAGCTACTCGCGAGCTATCTCTCCCAAAGGACTTTCTCCGTTAGGATCGAGTCGTCGCTTTCAACAAAACGGCGCATCAGGGCAGGCGTGCCCCAGGGGTCGGTACTGGGCCCGGTACTGTACAACCTGTACACTGCCGACCTCCCGACCGTACCGCTGGTGCACACTGCCCAGTACGCCGACGACACAGCGTTCTTCACGCGTAACCCGAACAGAGACAGGGTTACGCGAAGATTGCAAACAGCGCTGGACGAGACCGGCCGCTGGGCTAAAAAGTGGCGCATCACTCTCAATGAAACAAAAACCCAAGCCATTATGATCACCCGGAAACTGGGCAAGCGGGCTCCCGCCCGTCAGCCGCTACTGCTTAAGCTGAACGGCCAAGAACTCCCATGGCGACGAACCGCCAGGTACCTTGGAGTCACCCTCGACACCAGGCTCACCTGGAGGGCTCACATCGAGGACTTGCGCCGCAAAGCTAGTGGTAGGATGCAAATGTTGTATCCTATCCTAAACACCCAAAGCACCCTAGCGGCTGACATAGGAGTCAGAACCTACTGCTCACTGATACGACCACTAATGGAGTACGCTTGCCCTGTCTGGGGATACGCGGCGCACTGGCACCTCCGCAAACTTCAGTCAGTACAAAACCGCGCGCTCAAAAGGGCACTACACCTTCCCTTCCGCTTCCCCACTGCTGACCTACATGAAGCGGCTGGAATACAAACGCTCCACGAGCGCTTCATAGAACTGGCCGAAAGTTTTTACGAAAACACGGCCAGATCTGACAACCGACTAATCAAATACTTGGGACAGTACGACACAACACTGGACAGACACAGACGACCAAAAAGCATGTTAACTAACACAGCCTAAAAGGCAGCACAGCAACACCAAACACACTGCACCATAACATGACATACATGACAGCAAAGACAAACCACACATAAGCATAGAGGAGGAAATGTCCCAGAGGACAACACCCTCCACCACATATGCTCTCCTCGAAAGAGAGGATAGCACAAATGCAGTAGTCGGCTGCGCCGGCACGCACTCCGCTGCTCGACTCGCTGCCGCTCGCACCGGTCGTTTTCGTTTCCGTTTCGTGTGCACCGTCGCTAGCCCATCGCCATGTCCGGACGCGGAAAGGGAGGCAAAGTCAAGGGCAAGTCAAAGTCCCGCTCAAGCAGGGCTGGGCTCCAGTTCCCGGTCGGCAGAATCCACCGCCTCCTGCGCAAGGGAAACTACGCAGAGCGCGTCGGCGCCGGGGCGCCCGTCTACCTCGCCGCCGTCATGGAGTACCTCGCGGCTGAGGTGCTCGAGCTGGCCGGAAACGCGGCCCGCGACAACAAGAAGACGCGCATCATCCCGCGCCACCTGCAGCTTGCCATCCGCAACGACGAGGAGCTCAACAAGCTCCTGTCGGGCGTCACCATCGCACAGGGTGGTGTCCTGCCCAACATCCAGGCCGTCCTGCTGCCAAAGAAGACCGAGAAGAAGGCCTAAAGGAGGCCAGGCAATCGCAGCCGCCGCGTGCTCCCCTGCACGCAACGCGCTTTGCCGGCTCGGCCCACAACAATCGGCCCTTTTCAGGGCCACCACACAAACCTACGTCCAAAGCAAAATTTCAGTCGTCCTCGCCGCACCTTGTTTTGTTTTTTAACTTTGCACTTTCACAGCACAGCCGCCGCCGGCGCACGTCCGCCATCTTGTCGTCCACACAGCCCGTGTGGCCCAACACACACACACACACACATTTTGCACGGTCGCAGTCGCCTTCCAAACGACAACGGCAGCAATAATGACCATTGTTAAAGGGAGGCGTGTCGACACACCGCCCTCCACTCCCGCGCGCAACGGCCGTCGACACGAACGAAACAGCTGATCCGGCCGCCTTGCCTCGGAAACCCCAACGCCGCCGCAAACACACAGAGCCAAACCACGCAAGCAAATAATCACCGCCTCTCGCACAACAACACACAGCCCGCCATCTCCGTCGCGATCGATACAAAGACACACAATCGAAGCAGCTCCACACACAGCCAGCCACATGACACGTTTCCTTTCCTTCTCCCCTCCCAGTCACATCACGTCGCTCACAAACGGAAAGAAAGAAAGAGAGAGAGAAACAAACAAACAACACAGCGCACACACGCAGCAACAACACAGACTCTTTCGCACTTTTCAACTTCCGAACAGTGTGGTGGCCCTGAAAAGGGCCGTTTTCTAGTCTCTCCCACCCACAAGCACGGCCGCGGGAAGGCCAGCGCCCGCTGCGACGCAGCCTAACCGCCGAAACCGTACAGGGTGCGCCCCTGCCTCTTCAGGGCGTACACCACGTCCATGGCCGTCACAGTCTTGCGCTTGGCGTGCTCAGTGTACGTCACCGCGTCGCGGATCACGTTCTCCAGGAACACCTTCAGCACCCCGCGGGTCTCCTCGTAGATCAGACCAGAGATGCGCTTCACGCCGCCCCTGCGAGCCAGGCGGCGGATGGCGGGCTTCGTGATGCCCTGGATGTTGTCGCGCAACACCTTGCGGTGCCGCTTGGCGCCACCCTTGCCGAGCCCCTTTCCTCCCTTGCCGCGGCCTGTCATCCTTCCTTCCTCGGGCAAAGCAAAACGTGCACAAACAGCAGCTGCAGCGGCTGGAGAGTCGGCTACGGTCTGCGCCCAGCGCTTTTTTTTTTTTTTTTTTTTTTTTTTTTTTTTTTTTTTTTTTTTTTTTTTTTTTTTTTTGTCTGTTTGTGTGATGCAGGCCCGGCGCTTATGCGCCTCGCCGTGTACAGGTTACAGGTTGGTTTTTTTACATTTATTTATTTACAAGCAATAAATTTACTTTTGAAGGGACAGGCATCCCTGGGCTTCAGGAGCCCTTAGCCGACCTTCTATGATGTCTATTTTTCTTGGTATGAGTGGGGGTTTCCTAAACTAATTTTTACTTTTACAAGGATTACGACTAAGCTTTCTACTCTATTAGGCTCGTTGGTATCTTATATCGTTGGCCTGGTCTGGGTCTAGTTGTTCCTAGTTCTCTTATTTGGGGGAGGGTGTCTCTGTTGAGGTCTATTTTTCTGTGAAGTTTCCTGGCCTTTTCTTGGATTGTGGTTGCAACTGTATCCATCCCTGTTTCTGCATGTAGTTCTCTAATACTAGTCCACGGGGGGGCTCGAAGGATCCACCTGAGAACTTTGTTTTGCACGACTTGTAGGGAATTCAGTTGAGTTTTTGAGGCTATTCCCCATGCAGAGCTCCCGTATAGGAGGGCAGGGAGCACTGTTGCCTTGTAGAGGCGAAGTTTTGTGTCCTGATTGAGCATTCTGCTGAGGAAGAATGGGGCGAGGGCTTTGGCCATTTGAATGCATTTCTGCCTCTTTCCTTGTATGTGCTTGTGGAAGAAGAGGCTTGTGTCTAATTCGACGCCTAGATATTTAACAGATGGCGACCACGGAATCCTGTGGTTTAGGACCTGGATGGTGTCAACCCTTGGCCTTTTCTTAGAGAAGTAGACCATCGTTGTCTTGTCTGCATTCAGTGTTACCTTGTTGTCTCGGCACCATGCTATCACCATGTCCATTTGCCGCTGTAGGCGGTTGACGTTGGCGAAGTGCTGCCTACCGCTTATGAACAGCGCCGTGTCATCCGCGAATTGGGCAAGCTGGACGTTGTTCGTTCTTGGCAGGTCGTTTATGAAGATGTTGAATAATATTGGTGATAGCACGGACCCTTGTGGAATTCCTGCTGCCAGTGTTTTGGTGCTCGATGTTTTCTTTTCGATTGAGACGGATATCTGCCGATTCGCTAGGTATTCTGCTATGAGGTGTATGTAGCAGTCCGGAATCGTCGTCTGCGTTGCCAGCTTTTTGATTAGTTTGGCATGCCACACCCGGTCGTAGGCTTTATCCCAGTCGAGGAATGCGGCGGCGGTGGATGCTGCGACGTTGTAGTTCTTGGAGATGTGCTCCACTACCCGCATGACCTGCATTTCTGCCGAGAGCTTGCGCTGGAATCCGAACTGTTCCACCCTGATTGTGCCGTCTTCTGTCAGCGGTGGTTCCAGGCGTTTGAGTACCACTCTCTCTAGCACTTTGCTGGTGGTGCTCAGTAAGCTTATTGGGCGGTAGCTGGTTGCCCGTTGGAGGTCCTTCCCAGGTTTGGGGAGTGGTATGATCTTCGCTGTTTTCCATCTCTGCGGGAAGTAGTTGTGGATCAGACAGCTGTTGAAGATTCTTGTCATTAGCACCAGCGGTTTTCGGGAGATTTCTTTGAGGTGGGCGTTCGAGATGCCATCTGTGCCAGGCGCGGATTTTCCTTTTCGGTTTTTGATGATGTTTTTGACCTCCATCGGGGTGGTGAGAAGTGGTTGTTCGGTGGCTGGACGTCTGGTGTAATCTTCCATGAATTGTGACGTGCTTCGCTCTTCTTGAGCTTCTTCTTCTGTGAGGTCGAGGTTCGGTAGCGTGTTTTGTTGTTCGTACGCTTCTGCGAAAGACTCTGCGATCTCCAGCGGGTCGAATGTTAGCCCTTGGTTAGTGCGCAGTGCACGCTTCGGTTCCCTGGGGCATCGGATTGCTTTAACTAGGTCCCATTCTTGCTTTTGTTGGAGACGGAACTGTTCCATCTTATCTTCCCATTGTTCTGTTCTCCATTCTTGCAGACGGTTTCGGAGCTCGCGTTGCAATCTGTTCATTGTTTGTTTGTCTCGTGGGTTCCGGTACTGCTGCCATCTTCTGCGGAACCTGTTTTTCTGCTGTTTAAGTTCCTCTAGCAAGGGGGGAAGTTCCGCTGTGTGAGGATGTTGCCTTATTGTCGTCGTGGAGGCCTTTCGGATTGCTGTCTGAATCTTGTGTTCCAGGTATTCCACCGCCGACTCTATCTCTTCTTTCGTTTGGAGTCTTAGTGTTGGATTCACGGTGTTATTGAGAATTCTTCGAAAGGAGCACCAGTCTGTTGTTCTGGTGGTCCATTGTTGGTCTGACAGTTGGATTTGTTGCAGTTTGATCAGTACAGGTAGATGGTCTGACGAGAGGTCTTGTATCGTTGTCAGATCGATGTGTGTTGGGACGTTTTTTGATATTACGATGTCCAACACGTCTGGGGTGCATCTTCTGAACACTGGAATGTACGTTGGGTCATCTGGTCCGTGTATGTTTAGGTTCAGGTCTTCTGCGAAGTTGAGTAGCCTGTTCCCGTTCGCGTTGTTCACGCGGGAGTTCCATATAAGGTGTTTGCTGTTTAGATCTCCTCCAATCAGGACGGTCGGTGAAAGGTTTGTTATTGCTTCCAGATCTTGCCTCCGCAGTTCCGCACGTGGAGGAAGATAAACTGCTGCGAATGTGATGTTTCCCGAGTTCGTTCGAACGGTGACGGCCGTGGCTTCTAGGGCGTTGCGTAGGTGGAGGTCTTCCTGGTGATGTATTAGTGACCGTCGTACGAACACTGCTGTGCCTCCTCCTCTTCGCAGGTGTCGATCTTTCCTGTAGGTGTACATGTTTCTTAGTTTGTATGGCTCATTATCTCTCAGGTGCGTTTCATTTACGAGTAGGATATCGATATTGTGGGCTGTTATAAACTGCTCCAGCTCTATTTTCTTGCCTTTTAGGCCGTTTGCGTTCCAGGTGGCCGCGGTGATTTCTCGTGTTGGTCCGTTTGCCATGCTATTCAAACAACGAGATTACTCCTTGGGCCAGTGCGAGTATCTTTGAGAATGGGTCGTTGGCGTTTTTGATGTCTTCGGCTGTCTTCTTTATTTTGGTCAACGTGTCTGGTTTGAAGAAAGACGACACCAGAGACGTGATCTGCTTGATTGCGTCACTGAATGATCCTGTGGCTGGTTGGTCTTGCTGTGTTTGCTGTTGGTCTTGGTTTGGTTGGCGGCCCCAAGCTGTGGTTCGGGTCGCCTGTCGCTGTCGGAGAGGGGGGAAGTTGTTTGCCGTATTTGCTGGCGCTGGTGGTGGTGGCGGACCTGCTGTTGTTGTTGGTCGGCCTGGTTGTGTTCCTCTGAGGTTTATTGCTGGTCGGAAAGGCTTTAGTGCTTTCTGGAACTCTGGACAGCCTCTGAAGTTTGCTGGATGGCCTTTCGCTCCGCATAAAACGCATGTGCATGGTTCTGCCTGTGGTAGTGTGCAGGCTGCTGAGGGATGCGGGCCGGCACACTTCACGCACCTTGGCGGAAGCTTGCAGTACTTGGCTGTGTGCCGCAGGCGTTGGCAATTTTTGCACTGGGGCGGACCGTCGCGCGGTTCGTAATTTTCAATCCGCACTTTCGTGTCGAGCATTAGTTTTTCATTGTATATTTTTTCTGATTTCCTCACTTTTGGCAGCGACACCACGTAGACCGGGATGGGTTCCAGCTTCTTGGTTTCCTCGTTCCTCTGCCTGTATTGATGAATATCTTTTACTTCATATCCTCTGTCTAGGAGCACGTTAACGAGAATTTGCGGTGGCACCGTTTCTGGGATGCCCTTGACGACGACCTTCAGGCATCTGTCCTCCGGCATCTGGTGGGTGAAGTAATGCATGTGGTTTTGCTCTAGGAAGGTATTGGCCTTCTTGTAGTCTTCGATCGACGTGAAGTGGTACCTTATATGGTCTCCCTTGTATATGGCGCGGAGCTCGCCTTCTATGTGTTTCTTAATCTCCGCGTTCAATCGGAGGTAGTCTTTCGTATGGTACACCACCAAGGGGGGCGGTCTTCCTGGTGCCGTTGGTGGTGGCTGGCTCTGCTGGGCGTCTGGTTGGTCGTTGGTCTGGTCCGCGAGTGCGGTGTACGCGTTGCTGACTGGTACAGTAAACGTGGATGGTTCGGTCTTTGCGCGCTTCGGGTCGTCGTTGTCACCATTTGCGGTCGCGGGCTGGCTGAGTTTCTTCCGACGCCTCTTGTTAGTGACTAGCTGAAAGCCGGCTTCATCAGCCTGCTCGCAGGTTGTCGCGGTGATCGGTGGGTCACAGACCATGTCTGCGTTGCTATAGTCGTATTCGGCCTCCGATAGCTCGGCTGCCGAGTAGTCCGATTCTTCCGACGAGTCTGGTATTTTCAAGTTGTCCTCGGAGTCGCTGCTGTGTCGTCCGGGTGTCTTCGACTTCTTCGTGGCGTTGGTCCTCCATTCTGCCCTGATCAGGGCGTCGCGCATCATCTGCCTTTCTTCCATTGTCAGGTGATTGAGAACCTCGGTCGAGAAGAACCGCGGTTCGGCGGGTTTCTCTGTTTGATCCATCGCTGGAAGTTCTCGTGCTGTTGGTTCCGTGTTGTCTGGTGGTGGAGGGGTGGGAGCCCTGTCCGCGGATTTAGGCCTATCCCCTGCCATGTTCAGAGCCTACACGACGCGGGCTGGTCCCGCCGCAGCAGGGGCCCTGGCCGTGAATATTCCCTAACCGCTATCCACCTCAGGCTAACCCTGGGTTCTGGCCTGTACCTACTGTCGCCCTAGCACCCTACCTCCCTAACTAACACGACAGTTTTGCGTTGCGTCTCTAAAGAGACACACTCGGAGCGCCTCAGAGCTGGGAGCAGAGCGAGCGACCGCGCGCTACGGCTGCCAGCGCGAGACTGCGCCCAGCGCGCCCGCCGCCCCCCTATATAGACTCTGGCCCGCCCTCCCCCCACCACGCGCAACCGAGGGCATATAAGCGCAGCACGGAGGCGCGCGGGCCATTCCGAGCTGCGATGTCTCTTGCGAATGTTGTGTGTTCTGGAGCTGAGGGTGTGGCGGTTCGCCGCCTGGCGGAGCTAGCTTCGTCGGCGGCCCCATCCGGCCCCCCACCTACGACAACCCGGCCAATTGACCCGGACCCTGAGATGGCTCATTCTTTGGATTCTCCGCCTGGACGTACTGTCTCCTCCGCGGGCGGCTTACCGCCGACGCCGTCCTTTTCTGCAGATTCTTCAGGGCGATGTGGTATCGATTCAGAAATCGATACCGCCGCCCTTAGGCGGTTAGATAGGGCACATGGCGCGTCAGGGCCCCCTTCACGTGGGACCAGCCCGCGCGCGCCGAGGCAAAGTCAGGATTTCCTTCGTCCCTCGTCCGCCCTCGACATGCCGGACATTTCTGATGCGGTCAATGTCCCTGAGGAGTCGGACTGCGATTCCCTTGGCTGCTTCATGGATGACAGTGACATCGCGGAGGGCCTGGAGGAACGCCTCACCGCTCTCCGTGACGCTGCAGAGGAAGAGGGCCAACAGGTCGACCCTGTCCGGCGTCAGACCGCCCTCTACCCCAACATGACTGCCGCGGCCGCCGACAGCGATACCGGGGGCGGGATGGAGTTCGACGACGACCATCGGCGCCCGGTCGCTGAGCGCCGGAAGCGGCAGTTAGCCTCCTCATCGGACTCTGAGGCCCCTCCGCCCGCTGACCGCGGGCACACCAAGAAGAAGAAGGCCGTTATTGACGCGGAGGGCTTCCAGGTGCCGCGCAGAACGGCACCTCGTCGCCAGATCACCACGTCCTTGTCGGACGTGCCCGTCAGCAACGCGTTCGCGGCTATTGATGGTGCCGCGGACGCCCCACCCCCTCCCCCGCCCCCACCACCGTCGGCCACCCCTCCTGCCCCCCCGCCCATATCCATCCAACACAAGGGGCCCTTCAAGGTGCTTTTAGATCTCCTCACTACTCACACTGACTTCCCCTTCCGTATAAAATGGATGGGTAATGATGACTATCGACTGTTTGTACAGTCCCCCGCTGACCTTGCTAAGTCCCTTATTATCCTAAGCAAGTTCAACATCGGTTTCTCCACCCCTCCTAAACGGGCCCGCCGCATCAGGGTTGTTGTCAGGGGGCTCCCTATGGAGTATTCTGATGATGACCTGCGGACGGCGCTTGCGTCTTTGAACATTACCCCTACAGTTATATCCCGGATCATCTCCCCTCGAACCCGACGCCCCACCCCTCTCTTTTTCGTCTCCGCTCCTGACACGCCGGAGAACCACCCCCTCCTCACCCTCTCGCTCCTCGATCACGTTAGCGTGACGATGGAGAAGCCGCGCTCCAGGAGGATGACCCTGGTCTGCTACCGCTGCCAGGGATTGGCGCACTTCGCGGGTGACTGCACCCGCGAGGTGCGTTGCGTAAAGTGTGCTGGAGGTCACGCCTCCTCGGAGTGCTCTAAACCCCGAGACGTCCCCCCCACCTGCGCCCGCTGTGGCGGGAATCACACTGGCAGTTATATGGGCTGCCCCAGAATTAAGTCTTTCAAGGCAAGCCAGAAACGGTTTGCAGGGACATCGGCGGCGGTCCGCCCGGGCACCAGTTACTCTGGTGCGCTGGTCGGCTCGGCGTCGCGGGCCCACCCCCACCTTGCGTCTCGTTCCCATTCCGCCCCTCTGGGCTCCTACCCACCCCCGCTCCTCTCCCTCCCCATCGTACCCCCTCCAACAGCCTTCCCTCCCTTCCCCACCCAGCAGGTGTCAAGCACTGCTTCCCCCTCCTCCCAGCGGGTGTCACGCTCCGCTGTTCCTTCCCCATCCCCCCGGCAGGCGTTAAGCACTGCCTCCCCCTCTCCCACCCTGGTACACTCTCAACAGCACCCTGTCCCCACCCCTTCCTCTGTTCCCACCCCCCTTGGTGACCTCATCGCCACTGTTGTTGAGGCACTGACCTCAGCCATTTCCGCCACCTTCACCTCCCTCCTCCAATCCCTCCCACACCAACTTGCCACCGCCCTCTCCCAATCCATGTCCCCCATCGCCCCTCCCGCTCCCATTCCAACCAGTCATGGCTGTTAGACATCACGGATTGACAACCATGATCTGGAATGCCAACGGTCTCCACAAACAACAGGGCGAGTTCCGACAGTTCCTCCTGGATGAGAGGGTTGATGTTTGCCTTGTTGCTGAGACGCACCTCAAACCCGGTGTTTTTGTCCGTGTAGCAAACTACTCCTGCTACCGGACAGACAGGCCCACCGCCTATGGTGGCACGGCGGTGTACGTGCGTAACTCCCTCCACCACCACCCTATTCCCCTCCCCCCACTTCACACTGTGGAAGCCACTGGCATTGTCGTCCACACGGTGAGGGGTCCCATTACGTTCGTGGCTCTCTACAGGCCACCACGAGGCCTTCTCGAAACACCGGACTATGAAGCATTGCTGTCGCTCGGCAACGACGTCTTCGTTGGCGGTGACTTCAATGCCAAACATGCTGCCTGGAACAGTAGGTTAACCAACACATCCGGTCGTCGACTCCTCCGGGTCGCAGAGCGGCATCATGCCCGCACCATCGGCCCGCACGACCCCACCATTTACCCTTCTGGTGGACGTGCCCCAGATGTCCTAGACATCGCAGTGGTGAAAGGTCTACCCCACCCCATCACTGCAGCCACCCGCATCGCTCTAGCCTCCGATCACCGACCGGTCATCTGTTCCATCGATCTCGCTGGAACATCGACCGTGCCGAGGGAAGGCCTAGACATCCGCGGTATTGACTGGCAGTCCTACCAGAGACGGGTCGAAGCAGCCCTACCCACACTACCTGCTGCCGATCACACGGACGCAGATCGTACCCTCATCCACCTCACCACCGTTGTGCTAGATGCTGCAACAGCAGCGACCCCTCCCCGTCCGCACCGGCCCCCGGATCATCTGCGTCCGCTCCCCCCCCACATCCTTGCTCTCATCACAGAGAAAAACCGGACCACCCGTGAATGGCAGCTCACTCGGAATCCGGCAACCAAGCGCCTCATCAATAGATTACAGCGCCAAATCAAGGCTGCGGTGCAAGACCACCGCAATCAGGCTTGGGAGAACAAAATCTCTGCCATTGACCTGCGTGACCCGTCTGCTTGGCGGCTCACAAAAAGCCTTTTGAGACGAGGGCAACGGATCCCCCCCCTACAGGTCGGCAATGACTTTGCGTCCGAACCAGACGCCAAGGCTAACGCCTTGGCTGATGTCTTCGCGCGCAACTTCACCCCGGTCAATGACCCCATTGACCCCGACCATATTCGCCTGGTCACGGCACGCCTCCCTCAATTCCTTGCCGTCCAGGACCCTGAGGATGAAATCACCCCCATTAACGAAGAGGAGGTTGCACTGCAATTGCGGTACCTCAAATCCAAGAAAGCTGGCGGCCCCGATAAGCTGACGAATGCCCTCCTCAAGCAATTACCCCCAGCTTCTATTCCCATCCTGACGGCCACATTCAACAACATCCTCACAACCAGGCAATATCCCTCTGCCTGGAAACACGCTGAAGTGGTCGCCATACCCAAGGCTGGGAAGGATCTTCGTTCCCCTGCCAGCTACCGCCCCATCAGCCTCTTGCCCGCCATCTCCAAGGTGTTCGAGAGGCTGTACCTTAAACGACTGCTCATCCACATTGCCCGAGAACGAGTCCTCCCTGATGAGCAGTTTGGCTTCAGGCAGGGCCACGCCACCACTCACCAACTCCTGCGCCTAGTAGAAGAGGCACTGGACGCCATTGAACGTAGGGAGTACTTCGGGGCCATACTCCTCGACGTGTCCAGGGCGTTTGACTCGGTCTGGCACGAAGGGCTGCTCTACAAATTATTCTCCCTTGGCTTCCCAGTGTCCCATGTACGGCTAATAGCCACATACCTGGAAGGTCGCACCTTCCATGTTAGGATCCCTGACGGGAAATCCACGCGACGACGCATCAGGGCAGGAGTACCACAGGGCAGCGTACTTGGGCCGCTACTCTACTCCCTCTTCACAGCTGATCTGCCCTCTGCGCCGAGGGTACATTTAGCTCTCTACGCAGATGACACTGCACTCTTCTCTCGTTCTCGGAGTGCGGCAGTTCTTCAACAGCGGCTCCAGGGGGCTACAGATTCCCTAACCGACTGGGCTAGGACCTGGCGTCTGGCATTTAATCCTTCCAAGACCCAAGCCCTTATCATCTGCCGACGCCGTATTCCCGTTCGGCTCCCTCAGGTGGCGGTCCTTGGTACCCCAGTCCCCTGGACTCGTACTGCAAAGTACTTGGGTGTTACCCTGGCCCAACGCCTAACCTGGCGCCCCCACATCGACGAGGTGCGTCG
Organism: Schistocerca americana; assembly: GCF_021461395.2. Lineage (NCBI taxonomy): Eukaryota > Metazoa > Arthropoda > Insecta > Orthoptera > Acrididae > Schistocerca > Schistocerca americana. The sequence goes on along the minus strand of NW_025725930.1, from coordinate 159,883 downwards.
TAAGGCAATGGGGCGGCTATGCCTGCTCTACCCTCTCATCAACCCAACCTCTTCCCTCCCCACGCACCTTGCTGTTAGACTGTACACCTCCCTTGTTCGCCCCATCCTTGAATACGCGGTGGTGGTGTGGGGCAATGCTGCCCCCACCCACCTCCGCCGACTCCAAACCGTCCAGAACCGGGCTCTCCGGCGTGCCCTCCGCCTCCCCTTCGACTTCCCAACCCGCGAGCTCCACCTCCTGGCTGAAGTGCCGCTCCTTCGTACCCGCATCCTCTCCGCCGCCCACTCCTTTTACCACAAAACTCGTCACTCTCCTAATCCCTTAATCCTTTCCCTGGGCACCCGTGTTCACCGACTAGCCACCACTCGATGGCCCGACCTTTTATTTCGCCCCCCGTGACCTCGCCTGCACCAGGCCCCTCATCTCATGCCGACTACCTCCCTCACGTCATAGATTATTCCCCCCCACATGCCATGTCATTCGCTCCCCCAACACACCTCCCCCTTCCCCCCACACTACCCCCAATGTTGGCCTAATCATGATAGGCCCTTCTTTTTTCCACTTCTTCAACTGTCACCCTCTGACTTCTTTCTCTTTCCCCCTCCCCCCAATTCGCCATGTCAAGAATGCCTGCCGCCGCCATCGCGTCGCCGCTACGAAGCAGAAGAGGCCAGGATAATGGCCGTTCGCTTTCACTCACTCTCACTATTCCTCCTTCTGTCCTTTCTTCTGTAACTAATCGTCATTCCCGGCCAGTCAATTGGGCCGTTCGTTTTCCTTTTCTCTCACTGTCTCTCTTACTATCCTTTCCTCTTTCTTTAAAAAAAAAAAAAAAAAAAAAAAAAAAAAAAAAAAAAAAAAAAAAAAAAAAAAAAAAAAATATTGCACAAAGCATCAAGCAGAACAATAACGCCATGAAATTTGGATAGCCAAACCGTCATGCCAGAAGGTGAAGCGCCTTGTTGCGCTAGTACTTCGCCCTCAGTCGAGGATATCTTCCTCAGTCAATTGTGCAGGTTCGTTCGCGCGGGCCCGTTGTCAAGGCAGCACCGGACGCCGCGCCGCACCTAACCTCCACGCACGCCGCTCCGCTACCGCTACCGCCATGGCCCGCACAAAGCAAACGGCCCGCAAGTCCACCGGCGGAAAGGCGCCGCGCAAACAGCTCGCCACCAAGGCGGCGAGGAAGAGCGCGCCCGCCACCGGAGGCGTCAAGAAGCCCCACCGCTACAGGCCGGGCACCGTCGCCCTGCGAGAAATCAGGCGCTACCAGAAGAGCACAGAGCTGCTCATCCGCAAGCTGCCATTCCAGCGCCTAGTGCGCGAGATCGCCCAGGACTTCAAGACCGACCTGCGCTTCCAGAGCTCCGCAGTCATGGCCCTGCAGGAGGCCAGCGAGGCCTACCTCGTCGGCCTCTTCGAAGACACCAACCTGTGCGCAATCCACGCCAAGCGCGTCACCATCATGCCCAAGGACATCCAGCTCGCGCGCCGCATCCGCGGCGAGCGCGCCTAAACCGCGCCGCGGCACCGCACCGCACAAACAAAAACGGCCCTTTTCAGGGCCACTAACATCTCTCCGTCGCGAGCAACCTTTGTCGGTCGCCTGCCTCTCGCCCCGCAACCCAAAAACAAAAACCACCACTTCCCGTCCGTCCGCCACACCCGCTCACTCTGCCTGCCTGCTAGCAGCGCGCAACAATCACACATCATCCCTCCCCGGCGCACAATACCCAACGGCCGACGTCACACCGCACGGGTGGCTGGCCGGCCGCCGCTTTCGTTTCGAAAACAAAAACAAAAACACCCGCACTCCACTCCGACGGCCAACGGCCAGGCAGGCGCGCTCGCTCGCTCTACACGCCACCGAAATCCCCCGCCGACTCCTTCCCACATCTCAACGTGCCCCCCGTTGCAAAACATAACACACACAAAGGAACAAAACAAAGACCAGACACGACTCGACAAGACGACAGACATCCGAGAAGAACGAACGCAGGCAAGCCAACCAACGTATTCAAACAAAACAACAACGTGACAGAAAACCAACCGTCGGCCGCCGCCACAAACACGGCGACAATCAACCACGACAACAACAACAACACCGCTTACCGCTACCGCCGCCCACACCCGCCACCGACCCCCGCAATCCAACCACCGCGGCACGCAAACAGCATCCCCACGGGCATACAGACAGACCCCCACACCAAACGCAACACGACAATCAAAACCTTCCCCGACGTGCTTTGATGGCCCTGAGAAGGGCCGTTTTGGGCCGCGCGTCTCTTGCGCGCCACTAGACGACGACGGGGGGTGGGGACGACGGAGCCAAGCGCCAAACCCTTCCTTTCCCATCTCTTTCTCCTCTACTCTACTTCTTCTTCTTGGGCGAAGCCTTCGCCTTAGACGGCGTCGTCGCCTTCTTCGGGCGCGGCGCCTTCGGCTTCTTCGTCGGAACCTTGGCGGCCTTCTTCGCCTTCGACGGCGACTTGGCCTTGGCCGGCTTGGCCGCAGCCGCCTTCTTCGCACCCGCGGGAGCGGCCGACGCCGCAGACGCCTTCTTGGCGGCGCCCGCCTTCCGACCGGTCGCCGCCTTCACGCCACCAGCCTTCTTTGCGCCGGCCGCACGGGCGCCCTTCTTCTCCTTGCTGGCCGGAGCGGCGCGCTTCTTCTTGGCACCGCCAGCACGAGCCTTGCCGCCCTCGGCCGCCCCCCCGCCGCCGCCGGCGCCGGCAAGCTTGAACGAGCCGGACGCGCCCTTCCCCTTCGTCTGCACCAGCTCGCCCGCCACGACGGCCGACTTGAGGTACTTCTTGATAAACGGCGCCAGCTTCTCCGCGTCCAGCTTGTAGTGCGCGGCTATGTACTTCTTGATCGCCTGCAGCGACGACCCGCCGCGCTCCTTCAGACTCTTGATGGCGGCCGTCACCATCTCAGAGGTGCGCGGGTGCGCAGGCTTGGCGCGCGGCTTCTTCGCAGACGACGCAGACTTGGCCTTCTTCGTAGTGCCGGTGGCGGCGGGTGCCGCAGCAGTCTCGTTCGTAGCCGCCTGATCTGCCATTTCGACGACGCGCGTAACACACAGCGAGAGCGAGCGGGACGGCAGGCACGCAAGCACAGCACAGCAGCAGAGCAGAGAATCACAAGGCCCAGCCAGTGTCGCGGGCGGGCGCGGACGGCCGAGAGAGCGGCCGCCACTCTGCGCGCCGCCGCGCCGCGCCTCCCGCGCTTGCTACCGCCCAACGTCCGACAGCCTGTGCGGAGCAGCCCCAAACCTGCGCCACAACCGCCCGCGCCTTTCAAACCACCGAGGATGGGGCTACACACAGCCACACCACAGTCGCCAACCAGTCGCCACGGCAGCGCCGCAAACCACGGCCAAACTGCAGCTACCGCGCGCTACAGCCTGGGTCGGCCCGCCGAGAATCGCCGCCCCCGCCCAAATGCCGCCCCCACAGCCCCAGCCGACGACCCGCCACAATGGCCAAACCTTCGGCAAAACTCCCACACCGTCGCCGCGGCAGCCCGGCCAGCGCGGCCGGCGCCACAGCCACACAAGCCGAGGCGTGCGGCGATGACGGCCGTGCAAACGCGCCTCCGCCGCCCCATCGCCTTCCGTCGCCCTCCCGCCGTTTCCCGATCGGCCCGCAGCCGTCGGGCCACATCGCGCGCCGTCCTCCTCCTCTCGCCGGCCAACATTCACAGCCGTTTCTCACCAATTGCCCGCCGCAAACGGACGCCGCCTGCGCAACAGGCGCCGCCGCCCCTCGCCGCTTCCGACCCAACCCCTCGACCGAGGCAAACCGCAATCCGAATCTACAGACCAACCCAATCTGCCGTCAAGCACACACGACAGCCGACCTTACACGTTACGCGTTACACATTACGTTTACACGTCTACGTTAGGTTAGGTTAGGTGGACGTGGGTTAGGTTAAGGGGACTTGGGTTAGGTTAAGCGTCAAACTTAGGTTAAGCATTCAAACACGTCAGGCGTCAGAGGTTAGGTTAGGTTAGGTTACACGTTAGGTTAAGGGGTCAGTGCTAGGTTAAGAAGCGTCAAACGTAGGTTAAAAAAGCGTTCAAACGTGAGGCGTGAGCCGGACAGCTTACCTTACGTAGACGTTAGGGGCTCACAGGCTGAGCTCACCTCGCCACACCACAGGTTAGGTTCGGTTCGGTTCGCTCGGCTCAGCGTAAAGCGCCGAGGTCAGGGTTACGTTCGTTCACCTTCGGGCGCCACACTTTCGGTTGAAAGGTCGCGACGGGACGACGTCGGCACGCACGCCGCAAACGAACAAAAACGTACAGACGACGTCGGAAACCGCCGACAGACGGGGGAGCAGCACGACCACGACCAGACACCGAGCGCGAACGAGACACACGCGAACCACCCCCACCGGCCAAAGGGCACCACACAACAACCCAGAGCACCACGTGTCGACACCAGAGCAACCCGCCGCTCACGCGACATGGCTGGCACCGAAGGGCAACCGCCCGCAACTGCGCTTTCCGCGCCGGCCCGGATGCACGTCGTGCTACAACAACACCACTACCGTACACAGCCGCTGTTCACAACATCACTATCAATGGCGCGCCCGCGGCTCGCCGCCGTCGCAGTCGCAGCCCCAACGCCAGCACTTTTGCACCACCATTCACACGCACCGCAACACAGCTCGCCGACACAGCCGAACAAAACAAACACCACACAACAACAGCAACAACAACGCCGCCGCCTCTACTTGTGCCGGCGACCCACCCCGCCGATGGCGCACCTTTCGCCAGCCGGCAATCGACACACACGCACCCACCCACCGGGGCCCAGTGCAAAAAAAAAAAAAAAAAAAAAAAAAAAAAAAAACACACAAAAACAAAAAAACCAAACAACACAAACGACACGGGAAGCGCACACCGCCACTTCGCGCGCACGCCACCAACCAGTCGTCGTCTCAAAATAACAAACACAAACAAAATAAACTAACAACTAGGGCAACACAAAACAAAAACGCCTCGCACGAACCGAACCGCCCACAAAAAGGACAAGCACACGCACAGCCTCTGCTGACGACCACGACGCAGCGGCACGCTGCTCCTGTCCCGCGCCCCGCGCCCCGCGCCCCACTCGATTCACAACTCACGCGACACCGTCAACGACGGGCTCGCTTCCCGCAACCTACCACCTTTCCGCCACGACGCACAGCCCCAGCCCCACCCGACGACTGCACTTTCACCACCGCCTCCCCCTTCCCCCCCAAAACACACACACACACACACACACACACACACACACACACACAGCCAGCCAAAAACGCACTCGCGACCCACACATGCACGTGCATCGGCACACGCCAACCAGTCAACGTCGACAACCACACGCAAGGCTCGAAACGAAAACGAAACCGGCGTCCTTCCACGTTGCCATCAAGCTACGCGACACAAGACACAAGGAACCAACACAACAGCCGGCCCCACTAATTCCCACTCTCACGCCGCAAAAAGCACACCGACACCGCCAAACACGCACGCACATTCCCCTTCGCACTGACACCACCGACCGGCTCGCTACCACACACCTCTCGGCAGCCGTTTTCACGCCAATTCGCCACACCGCCCACACAGTCGACAAGCGCCCGCCCTGTACGGCACACGCAACGACGCAGCGCAGCAAAGGGCGCCCGCAACACATACCTCTCCGCCGCCCGACGCGCCAACCGCCACGCCACACCACACCGCACCGCCAGCCACTCGCAAATTGTGCACTGCCACCAGCCACACGTCCAACACGCCGCGCCGCCTCCGGCCACCCGCCAGGGGGCGCTCACGTCCGCGACAACAGCGCGGCCCGCCGGGCCGGGCCGAACCGAACCGAGCCGCCGCTGCTCTGCACTCGGCACGGCCACACCCTGCTGCAGACCGGGCTCGTCCCTCTGTACGCGTCTGCCTGCGCATCAACACAACACGACCTTTTGTTTTTTTTTTTTCTCTCTCTACCGCCATCCCTTCTTCTCGCGTTTTACTCGTTGTTGCAGCAGCGGCGCACACCTACACATCCACAGCCCCAGCCGAGCCGGCCTCACCTCAGGGCCCGCCGCCAGCGTCTCCTCCTCGGGCACAGGTGCGGTGCTGTGGCCGCCCATCCAACCGCATTGCTGGCCGTCCAGCCACCAGGCGTTCCCACTGCCGCGAGCCACGCCGCGCACCGACCCTGCTGCAGAAAACGAAGCATAGCCAGAGACCGACCGATACACAAAGCAAGCCGTCGCCTCGCCTCTTGTCCTTCCTGCCTTCCTTCCGCCCCCGCCCTTCTCACACCACCGCCTCTCCACTTTCGCCCCCCCCTCCTTTTTTTTTTTTTTTTTTGTTTTCTTCTTTCTTTCTTTCTTTCTTTGGCCCTCTCTCCTTCCCGCCATGGCGGTTACGGCACCGCGCTGCAGCGGCAGATTTTTTTGCGCCCACACGCCTACTCCTACCACCATTAACCTTGCCCTGCCCTGCCCTGCCCTGCCCTGCCCTGCCCATCAACGTCGCAGTCGAACCGACGCTTGCCAACACACTGCCCACGTTCCTTTCTCTTTTCGGCCTACGCCCATTACGCGCCGCCGCCACAGCACCTTCCCTTCCCACAACACACCGACGTCATCACACGCACCCAAAACAGGGGCCACGACCGTGTTCCTCGCCCACTCCCATCCCGCACGGTACGCACATTCCCAACTACTACCGCGCACCCTCCCTTTCCAATCTGTGTGTCTCTGTGTCTGTGTCCTGTCCGCGCGTGACGCCTCTCAACATCCGCCGTCCCCCGTCCCGTTTTCGCCCCCATGCCGTCGTCGCGCCGCCTCCTCCCCGTCCACCGCCGCCCCTGTCCGCCCCGCACCACACCATACACCGCTGCTTGTCCCGGCCGTTGCCACCAAAGGCGCCGACCGCAAACGCGCCACGCCGCAGCCCCCGTGCGTCTCGCGCTCGCTTGCATCTCCGTGCCGACGCTGCCTCTCTTCCCGCTCGCACTCGACCTCGACAACACAGTCTTTGGCTCCGCCACTGCGTGTTCCGGTGGTACGCACGCTGCAACACGTATGTATTCATTACCAGAGCGATGGCGAGGCATGACAGCATCTCTGTCTGACCAGAGAGTTCTTTATCGCTGCTAGTCGGCGCTTGGACCGCGCCAGACGACAGTAGTGGCACGCACCGGGTCGCCAGGAACAGTTGTTATATATATATTGTAGCGCGAGTCGGGAGAGGTAGTAGTCGGTCGACAGTAGTAGCGGGTGGACGGTTGTACTGAGCGGGCGTCGGCGGCGTGCTCTGCTCGTCTCGCGACTCTGGTCACGGTTCGGGACGATGTATAGTCTATTGTGTTATAATCAAAAGGTGGTGTGACGCTGCATTGCGCAAATCTGATAACGTATGTTCATTGTACTTATTTTGTTCAACAACAAAAGCCCCACTATTACTTTTTTTCTAAAGTAACTTTTGTCTCTTAACGAAAAACATTCACTTTTTAAAGACTACTTCCTATGGCATTTCCCTCCAAGGAGTGCAATTAATTACCAGCCAGCACTCATTCATTGCACACAGCTGTGTAAGGGGTATCTACAATTGAGGAGCGGATATAAATGCAATTTTTTTGTTTTTTTTTGTTTTTTTTTTTTTTTTTTTTTGTGTGTGTGTGTGTGTGTGTTGTAACCTCCCAGCAAAATTTAAAATAATGGACAATGTTATTTACGGATGCTAATGGACATTGCGCTAATTGTAACCTCGCCCACAATGAGAGGTATTGAAAATGGCAACAAAAATGTGAAATTCGCAATCTGACTCAAATATAAAGTCTTCACACAACATTTAAAAAAGTCCGTTCAGTGACAAGAAACTTCAATTAAACCGAAATATCGGTCTTTGGCCCTGTGCAAAACAATCAGAATTAAAGTCTTACCTCCGAATAAATGGATGTCACATTTCTGCTCTGGTTGTTGCGCAGCGCTTGGAGGAACTGCATTGCAAATAATAATATTCTCTTTTTTTGTGATTTTAGTGACATTTTTCTTCAAAGAAGTGGAATGAAATGTGAAGTGCAACGAACTCTTTAGTTCAATAAACAATTAAATGTTTGAAAAATGCTTTTGAAATAAAAATTATTATTGGGGAACTTGTTGGAGAATAATTACAATAAATACAATTTTTCATTATCTAATGATTATATTAATTAACAGTATACCTTATTCACCATCTTGACCAGTGTTGCCGACCGCCTACATCACACAACCGCGCTCGGCTGCTACTACTGACCGACCGCTCTGCATGACGACTATTAGCGTACTGCACGCGACGACTACTGACAGAGTACAGCCCTCAACTACACATAGCTACGGACTCGCAACGACTACTGACTGACTGAGAACCGCTCGCAACACTCGCGCAGTCCAGCGCAAACTCTCTGGTCACAGATGCTACAATGTCTCGCCATCGCTACTATGTTACATACGTGTTTCAGTGTCTTTTTCATTGGGGTAACGATCTTTGGCTCTTTTTATTCTGAATACAGGGCCAAAGGTCAACGCTGCTGCCCTTATACAATTTATCAGGTTTCATTATGTCTGTTGCAATGTTACATACGGTTCACTCTTTCATTAATATTATCGTTGGGTTTGTTTTGTAGGGACGTTAACATTCTGGCACATTTTTATTATCATCGGACTCTCTGCTATTTGTGCAGGGAGGTTATACCTGGGTCCATTTCCATTTTAATATTGATAGACTTTTTGTTTTCTCGTTGTTTTTCCTTCTTTTTTTTTTGTTTTGTTTTTCCCGCTCTCACCACCACCGCCGCATCACGCCTTCCGTTTTCTTGGTTTCTTTTCTGTTCTTCAACTGCTTCAACATCACCGCGCCCCATTTCCACACCACAGCCATCAGCCTCCAAGACGGGCGGGCGCAGTGTGCCATTTCCGGCGCACAAGCACACCCGTACGGTACTCTCCTCGCCCCCACGCCACCAACAACACAGCGACCACGCGGCTTTCAGGCATGGCACGGCACCGGCGAAATGCGCCGCCCCCGCCCCTCCGCGCATCCGTCCGTCTCGCCACGTTCACTGACAGCCGCGTCTGCGGCTACACCACGACAACCACAACACAACACCGCTCCCCTCCCTGGCAACTCACATTGTTTTTCTCCTCCTCTTTTGCACAAACCACAACGCCGAGCACAGGCGCAAGCCACCCACACCGCGCCCCTCCCCGTCCCGTCTTTGGCCGCCGCTCCTCGTTTGCCCCCTCCCATCTCCCGAAATGCCATGCCAGCAGCGTTACGCATGCCCCTCCCCTGTCCACACAACACTACCGCCTAACGAACAGCCTTCCGGGCCACATGCAGGGCACGCCCACCTCCAAACACTGCCAATTCACGGACGCACGCACACACACACTCACTTTCTCGACACCTTTCTGTACGGAGGGTGCGTCATCTCGACCGTGACAGAGTGACGGCAACTATCGACGATCCATTTCCCCCCAATGGTAAAACATGTCCACTAACACCTACATACATCATTCACGTACACAGACAATAGCATACACACAATGGGAGGGCACACGAACATGGACGGCACGGCACTGTCATACACTCTTCCTCAGAACCATATCAACAAACGTTACGTACATCCGGGAAAGCGAAAGCGAAAGCAAAAGCAAAGGCAAAGCCCAATGCAGCCGTCAAAGGTAACGTTCACCACGGCAGACACTTGCAGCCGCGCCGCCGTTAAACGCATTTCAGTGCGGCTCCAATACGCCTCCGACACGGGAACGTTCCGTTGCTCTACGAATGCGTTTCTCCCCTTTTTCCCTTCCTCTCTCTTTTGCCCCCCCTCCTTGCACTCTTGCCTCATTCCTCACGTTCTGCCCAGACATTCGACCGATCAAAGTCAACCTTTCGTTACCGTTCTCAGCGCGACGGTGTACAACAGTATGACGGGTGTGCCCAAGACTTCGGTTCAGTTGCGTGACGCCCGTCTATCGCGCCGATCGACAGTTACTCAGGGGGCGACGGATCGGACCACGTCACCGACACACAAAACACTTTCAAACAAACAAATACGCACCGGATGGACACAGACAAACACGTGTACAGACATTCGCCAAACAAACGACCGCCGCCGCCGCCGCCGCCGCCGCCGTCGTCGTCTAGCGTCGCGCTTACTGTACTGCACTGGACACGCGTGCATCTTGAATGACGACATCGGTGTGCGTGCGTCGTACGCAATCAGTCAGACACGGCTATCAAACATCAGAGTCGAATGGTACATCATCGTGCGTGTTCGCCGTACACGTACAGTACAATACAACAACAATGCGTCTTAATGGCACGTTCATTTCAACGTCACTCACACACCTCCACGCTGCAGTTACGTCGCACCATTGTCAAACTCGGCGTACAGCAAAGGGAATAGTGGGCGGCAAAAAAAAAAAAAAACAACCAAACAAAAACATTTCACATTTCACCCTCGCCATGTATGATGTGCAAAAAAACAAACCCGCAAACGGCCGTCGTTACGGTGACACAAAAGTCGCCGATCGCACAGTCCCCCCTCGCAGACGGGTAACACACACACACACACCAACAACACCAATGGGTCAAAAACCACGCCAACGAGGCGTGCCACCATTCCACGCCACGGCGACCAACCTCGTGGCCGTACCCCGCGCAACACGCTTTGACGCGCCCCCCCACCCACAATCAAAATGCACACATACATCACAGCCGTCCACACAAACAACAACAACAATTCCGCCCTTCCCGCAAAAGGCAAGTTGGTGGCCCTGAAAAGGGCCGTTTTGCCGCTCTCGCAACGGAGGAGCCTTCTCCATCCTTCCTTCCATTCCAGAGCCACCTCCTTACTTGGAGCTCGTGTACTTGGTCACCGCCTTCGTGCCCTCGCTCACGGCGTGCTTGGCCAGCTCGCCAGGCAGCAACAGCCGCACAGCGGTCTGGATCTCGCGGGACGTGATGGTCGAGCGCTTGTTGTAGTGCGCCAGCCGAGAAGCCTCGGCCGCAATGCGCTCGAAAATGTCGTTCACGAAGCTGTTCATGATGCTCATCGCCTTCGACGAGATGCCCGTGTCAGGGTGCACCTGCTTCAGCACCTTGTAGATGTAGATGGCATAGCTCTCCTTCCTCTTGCGCTTCTTCTTCTTGTCGCCCTTCGAAATGTTCTTCTGCGCCTTGCCAGCCTTCTTGGCGGCCTTCCCGCTAGTCTTGGGCGGCATCTCGAACCAACGTACGGCAGCAGCAACACCAGTACCAAGCGCTCCGCTCTAGTCAGCGTCTCCCCACACAGTGGCACCCGCCGACACACGACATGAAATGGCTGGGTCTATACCCATGGTGTACTTGAAGAACCAGCGTCCTTGAAACGCTCTGTCTTACGAGGTGTTCCTTTATGGTGCGGATTCAGGGTTATATATGGTATTGGCTAGGGGTCGGTTTTCCCCTGGATAGATGATGGTTGTGGAGGCGGCAGCGATGATGGTGTAAATGTATGTTTGCACATGAATTTATATGACTAACGCCTGAATTGGCGATGGATGGTGGCGATTGGTGCTCTCTGGCCAGGGTTTTCATCCCTTCCCAGAGAGTTGATGAGTTGGTGTGGTGATGCATTGGATGATTCGTAGAATTTTAATGATTTTTGTTTTATGAGGTGATAAAATGATGGCTGTCCTAACATTGCTCTGATCTCCTCATTGCTCGAGAACCATGGAGCGTCTGCAACTATACGGAAGGCTTTGTTCTGGATGATTTCCAACTGTTTAAGGTTGGTGTCTGCTGCCATACTCCACGCTTCTGAACCGTAGAGCATGGCTGGCAGGATGATCGTTTTCCAAATTTTGAGCTTGGCAGGTATTGTGAGTCCCCTGCCTTTAAGGAGAGGATATAACTGAAAGAGCCGGGCGGAGCCCTTGTTTCTGGCCTCTTTAATGTGATGCACAAATGTCAGATTCTTATCCAGTTTTAGCCCGAGGTAGGTAACTACTTCTCTCCAGGGTAGTACCTGGTTGTTGTGCGTGATGTTCACTATGGGGCGTTTGATTTTGTGGCTGAATAAGATAGTCTGGCATTTGTCTGCGTTTATCTTTATCTTCCATAGATTGCACCACTTTGTCACTTTGTCTAGGTGTCGTTGTAGGCGGTAGGCTAAATAGTTGATGTTTCTGCCACTGTGGTATAATGCAGTATCATCTGCATATAGGGCAATGTTGCCGCCCGGCTCCTTCGGCAGATCGTTTGTGTATAGTAGATATAGGAGGGGGCCAAGCACAGATCCCTGTGGGACACCCGCTTCTATTTGTTTTAGCTCGCTGTTTGCTCGATCAACTGTAGAGTAGAATTTTCTTTCCACCAGGAAAGAGTGGACTATTTTAAGCAGGTGAAGTGGGCAGTTCATCTTCGACAGTTTGTATAGCAGACCGCCATGCCAAACCCGGTCGAACGCTTTTTCAATGTCCAGGAAAATGGCAGCTGTGCTATTGCCCTGGCTCTTCTCTGTGCAGATGTGCTCCACCAGACGAATGGCTTGTTGTGTTGTGCTATGCCCAGCACGAAATCCAAATTGCTCGGCGATAAGGATGTTGTTGGCGGATAGGAATTGTAGTAGGGAGTTTTGGATGAGGATTTCAAGTAATTTTGATAGATGGTTGAGCAGGGAGATTGGTCGATGGTTTTGAGGGAATAGGTGATCTTTATTTGGTTTTGGGATTGAAATTACTTTAGCAACCTTCCAGGTTGAAGGGAAATACTGAGTTGTAAGACAATTATTTAGGATGGCAGTGAGATGGGAGATTGCAGGTTGGGGGAGGGCCTTAAGGAAGGGTGGTTTGATGTTGTCAGGACCAGGGGCTTTTGCAGTGCCGATTCGCCTGATGATAGCAGCAACTACACGCTCGCTGGTCAGTTCGAAGGTCGTGTCGGACCTGGCGCGAAGTCTGCGATGGAGGTGTCGTTCCACCCGCTGTTCCAGGGCATCTGCTTCGTCCTCGTCGTCCTCTATGACATTCTCCTGGAATTGGAGCTCGAGGGTGTTTGACATGGCAGTCGCTTTGTCCTCTGGTGTGTAAACCAACCCGTTCTGCCCGTGTAGTGGTCTGTTGGCTTTGTGGGGTTGCCGCCTAGCTTTTATTATCCCCCAGAACTTTTCCGGATTTCTCTCAGCTGCCTGAAGACTTTGTTCCCACCTGGAACATCTCAGGAGTTTCAGTCTTGTCTGTATTTCATGGCCCATCTGGGTCATGCGTCTCCTATCCTGAGGGTCTCGGAAGGTCTGCCATCTTTTACGCGTGCGGTTTTTGTCCGATATTAGCTGTGCTAGATCTGGGGGCAGGTTGGATCGCCCATTGTTATGTGTGATTTTGGTGGTGGCAGCCTTTCCACACGCCTTGATAATGTTGGTAAACTCCTCTATGGCTAGATCTATTTCCGCGTGGGTTGGCATGTCTGGTGCATGGTCTGGGATGTGTGAGGCAACCAGTTGCTTGTATCTCTCCCAGTCAGTGTACAGTGTTGTGTGTACTCTGTTGTTGGGAACGTCCTGATCTCCCTCAAATCTGAGTACCACAGGGCTGTGATCTGAGTTAAGACTGTTGACAACTTCTGTAGTGGTTGCTAGATTGATATTTTTTAGTAAAAATATGTCAAGTATGTCTGGTCGACACCTTGAATCATACGGGAAGTGAGTAGGCTCGTCTGGAGAGACAACCTGCACTGCTGGATGGTTATCAAGATACCTTAATAACCGATTTCCACTGGTGTTCGTGGTGCGGCAACCCCATGCCCTGTGCTTGGCGTTCAGGTCCCCTCCTACTATTGTATTGTGACTGCCATTCAGGAGACCGTCCAGGTCGTGGGGAAATAGTGTTGTGCTCGGTGGATGGTATACTGCCACCAGGTGTGTGGGGCGGTTGTTGAGAACAACCTCTACCGCTGTTGCCTCTGTGTTAATCAGTCTTGGTACAGGTACCTGGCGATGGCATATGCGCCGTTTTATTAGGATACCTGTACCGCCACCTTGCCTGTTAGGACGGTCCGTCCTAATTAGTTGATAGTTGCGGACCTGAAAGGTGTCGTCAGGGGTGAGATGGGTCTCACTGAGGAGAGCCACATCGATTCCATGATCGTCCAAGAACATCTCGAGCTCGAACCTGTCGTGATAGATGCCATCTGCATTCCAGATGGCGATGGTGATATGTTGCTTCTCATCTTCATTTGCCATTGGAAAGCAGTGGTAGGATGTTGGTGGCGAGTATTGTGATTGTTGAAATTAAGTCTGGGGCTGCTGCTACTTTGGTGCATAGCTGGGTTATGCCTTCAAGGACGGCTGGTGAAATGAGGGACTTAATGAGCGCCCAAATCTTTGATAGGAACTGGAGTGGCTGTTCTTGTTCGATCTGAACAGAACTTTCCTGTGCAGTGGTCTGGCCACTGACGATGTTAGTAGTGTTGTTGGAATCTGCTGGTGCAGCTGTGGCTTGGGCGGATTCGGTGGGTATGGCTTGGGCTGGTATGGCCCTTGGTGGTTGTACATTTGTAGCCTTTGACGTCGAGGGCAGTGGCGTTGTCTCTGCCTTCTTTGTTTCAGGTTGGGTTGGGATGGGGAGGGGTGTGGTTTGTGGGGGAGAGACGACCTGTGGGGGTGGGGTTCTTTTTACAGGCAGAGTTGCCTTGAGGGGGGATCTTTGCGGCTTTGGTTTAGGGGTATTTGAGGGGGGAGGAGTGCGCCCAGTTTTCACAACCTCGGCTAAGGTTCTAATGCCGGTAGGGCTATCGTCTTGGTGTGACTGATGATGTGGAGTGGATGGTTCTGTACTCCTCTGGGTTTGAGTAGGGTTGGGAGGACTTGTTTCTGCTCTAGTAGGAGTCGGGGATGGCGGGGGGTTTACTTCTTCCATGGATAGTGCTGGAGGGGGGTTGGAGTTTTTCTGTGGCGCCCTAGGAAGTGGTTCCTGCCTTCTAGGAGCTGATGCTCGCTGTCGCTCCCACGCCTGGACGATCTTCAGTCGCTCTGGGCAGCCCCTGAAGGAGGCTGGATGGTTGCCCCTACAGTTGGCACATATGGCCGGTTCTTCTCTTTTCTTTGTGCAGGCGCCAGAAAGATGCGGTCCTGCACATTTAACGCACCTGGGGGCGAGTTCGCATTGGTTTGCCCCATGTCGAAATCTCTGGCATAGATAGCACTGTGTCGGCCCACTTGGTTTTTGGTATAATTCTATGGTAACCTTCATATGAAGTAGTCTCTCCACTTTGAATATTTTCCTAGCCTCCGCCGTGTTCAATAGATTGACCTGGAAATTGGCCGTTTTTCGTCTTGGCGCTGATACTATGTTTCCAGAGTCATCGATTTCTGTCTGCGGCTTAGACATTTGGAATACGTCTTGCACCGGAAAGCCCTTCTCGGCGAGTGCGTTCTTGACGTCCTCTGGGGTCCAGTAGGGCGTCAGTCTTTTAACGACGACCTTCAGTGTACTCTTCGGGTCGTCGTTGTACGTGAAGAATTCTAGATTACGCTTCCTGAATTCTTGCTTGAGGTATTGGAAATCCTCTGGGTTAGTAGCCTGATAGACAATGCTATCACCCTTGTACGTGGTACTGAGGGCACCCATTAGCTTTCCTTGAATTTGTCCTATCAAGGTCGTGTACCCTTTGGTCTCGAACACAGTGATAGGGGGAACCCTTCGACCTCTGTTAGTTCTTTGGTTTCTATTTTGTGTGGGGCCCCCTTGCGCCTGGGGAGCTACTGTACTTATTTTCTCCTGTCCCCTGTTGCCGCCCTCTGACGTCGTCTGGGTGGCCTTTGGATAAAGCACCCCCACCCCGGCTGCGCCGGCACGCACTCCGCTGCTCGACTCGCTGCCGCTCGCACCGGTCGTTTTCGTTTCCGTTTCGTGTGCACCGTCGCTAGCCCATCGCCATGTCCGGACGCGGAAAGGGAGGCAAAGTCAAGGGCAAGTCAAAGTCCCGCTCAAGCAGGGCTGGGCTCCAGTTCCCGGTCGGCAGAATCCACCGCCTCCTGCGCAAGGGAAACTACGCAGAGCGCGTCGGCGCCGGGGCGCCCGTCTACCTCGCCGCCGTCATGGAGTACCTCGCGGCTGAGGTGCTCGAGCTGGCCGGAAACGCGGCCCGCGACAACAAGAAGACGCGCATCATCCCGCGCCACCTGCAGCTTGCCATCCGCAACGACGAGGAGCTCAACAAGCTCCTGTCGGGCGTCACCATCGCACAGGGTGGTGTCCTGCCCAACATCCAGGCCGTCCTGCTGCCAAAGAAGACCGAGAAGAAGGCCTAAAGGAGGCCAGGCAATCGCAGCCGCCGCGTGCTCCCCTGCACGCAACGCGCTTTGCCGGCTCGGCCCACAACAATCGGCCCTTTTCAGGGCCACCACACAAACCTACGTCCAAAGCAAAATTTCAGTCGTCCTCGCCGCACCTTGTTTTGTTTTTTAACTTTGCACTTTCACAGCACAGCCGCCGCCGGCGCACGTCCGCCATCTTGTCGTCCACACAGCCCGTGTGGCCCAACACACACACACACACACATTTTGCACGGTCGCAGTCGCCTTCCAAACGACAACGGCAGCAATAATGACCGTTGTTAAAGGGAGGCGTGTCGACACACCGCCCTCCACTCCCGCGCGCAACGGCCGTCGACACGAACGAAACAGCTGATCCGGCCGCCTTGCCTCGGAAACCCCAACGCCGCCGCAAACACACAGAGCCAAACCACGCAAGCAAATAATCACCGCCTCTCGCACAACAACACACAGCCCGCCATCTCCGTCGCGATCGATACAAAGACACACAAACGAAGCAGCTCCACACACAGCCAGCCACATGACACGTTTCCTTTCCTTCTCCCCTCCCAGTCACATCACGTCGCTCACAAACGGAAAGAAAGAAAGAGAGAGAGAAACAAACAAACAACACAGCGCACACACGCAGCAACAACACAGACTCTTTCGCACTTTTCAACTTCCGAACAGTGTGGTGGCCCTGAAAAGGGCCGTTTTCTAGTCTCTCCCACCCACAAGCACGGCCGCGGGAAGGCCAGCGCCCGCTGCGACGCAGCCTAACCGCCGAAACCGTACAGGGTGCGCCCCTGCCTCTTCAGGGCGTACACCACGTCCATGGCCGTCACAGTCTTGCGCTTGGCGTGCTCAGTGTACGTCACCGCGTCGCGGATCACGTTCTCCAGGAACACCTTCAGCACCCCGCGGGTCTCCTCGTAGATCAGACCAGAGATGCGCTTCACGCCGCCCCTGCGAGCCAGGCGGCGGATGGCGGGCTTCGTGATGCCCTGGATGTTGTCGCGCAACACCTTGCGGTGCCGCTTGGCGCCACCCTTGCCGAGCCCCTTTCCTCCCTTGCCGCGGCCTGTCATCCTTCCTTCCTCGGGCAAAGCAAAACGTGCACAAACAGCAGCTGCAGCGGCTGGAGAGTCGGCTACGGTCTGCGCCCAGCGCGCCCGCCGCCCCCCTATATAGACTCTGGCCCGCCCTCCCCCCACCACGCGCAACCGAGGGCATATAAGCGCAGCACGGAGGCGCGCGGGCCCGTTGTCAAGGCAGCACCGGACGCCGCGCCGCACCTAACCTCCACGCACGCCGCTCCGCTACCGCTACCGCCATGGCCCGCACAAAGCAAACGGCCCGCAAGTCCACCGGCGGAAAGGCGCCGCGCAAACAGCTCGCCACCAAGGCGGCGAGGAAGAGCGCGCCCGCCACCGGAGGCGTCAAGAAGCCCCACCGCTACAGGCCGGGCACCGTCGCCCTGCGAGAAATCAGGCGCTACCAGAAGAGCACAGAGCTGCTCATCCGCAAGCTGCCATTCCAGCGCCTAGTGCGCGAGATCGCCCAGGACTTCAAGACCGACCTGCGCTTCCAGAGCTCCGCAGTCATGGCCCTGCAGGAGGCCAGCGAGGCCTACCTCGTCGGCCTCTTCGAAGACACCAACCTGTGCGCAATCCACGCCAAGCGCGTCACCATCATGCCCAAGGACATCCAGCTCGCGCGCCGCATCCGCGGCGAGCGCGCCTAAACCGCGCCGCGGCACCGCACCGCACAAACAAAAACGGCCCTTTTCAGGGCCACTAACATCTCTCCGTCGCGAGCAACCTTTGTCGGTCGCCTGCCTCTCGCCCCGCAACCCAAAAACAAAAACCACCACTTCCCGTCCGTCCGCCACACCCGCTCACTCTGCCTGCCTGCTAGCAGCGCGCAACAATCACACATCATCCCTCCCCGGCGCACAATACCCAACGGCCGACGTCACACCGCACGGGTGGCTGGCCGGCCGCCGCTTTCGTTTCGAAAACAAAAACAAAAACACCCGCACTCCACTCCGACGGCCAACGGCCAGGCAGGCGCGCTCGCTCGCTCTACACGCCACCGAAATCCCCCGCCGACTCCTTCCCACATCTCAACGTGCCCCCCGTTGCAAAACATAACACACACAAAGGAACAAAACAAAGACCAGACACGACTCGACAAGACGACAGACATCCGAGAAGAACGAACGCAGGCAAGCCAACCAACGTATTCAAACAAAACAACAACGTGACAGAAAACCAACCGTCGGCCGCCGCCACAAACACGGCGACAATCAACCACGACAACAACAACAACACCGCTTACCGCTACCGCCGCCCACACCCGCCACCGACCCCCGCAATCCAACCACCGCGGCACGCAAACAGCATCCCCACGGGCATACAGACAGACCCCCACACCAAACGCAACACGACAATCAAAACCTTCCCCGACGTGCTTTGATGGCCCTGAGAAGGGCCGTTTTGGGCCGCGCGTCTCTTGCGCGCCACTAGACGACGACGGGGGGTGGGGACGACGGAGCCAAGCGCCAAACCCTTCCTTTCCCATCTCTTTCTCCTCTACTCTACTTCTTCTTCTTGGGCGAAGCCTTCGCCTTAGACGGCGTCGTCGCCTTCTTCGGGCGCGGCGCCTTCGGCTTCTTCGTCGGAACCTTGGCGGCCTTCTTCGCCTTCGACGGCGACTTGGCCTTGGCCGGCTTGGCCGCAGCCGCCTTCTTCGCACCCGTGGGAGCGGCCGACGCCGCAGACGCCTTCTTGGCGGCGCCCGCCTTCCGACCGGTCGCCGCCTTCACGCCACCAGCCTTCTTTGCGCCGGCCGCACGGGCGCCCTTCTTCTCCTTGCTGGCCGGAGCGGCGCGCTTCTTCTTGGCACCGCCAGCACGAGCCTTGCCGCCCTCGGCCGCCCCCCCGCCGCCGCCGGCGCCGGCAAGCTTGAACGAGCCGGACGCGCCCTTCCCCTTCGTCTGCACCAGCTCGCCCGCCACGACGGCCGACTTGAGGTACTTCTTGATAAACGGCGCCAGCTTCTCCGCGTCCAGCTTGTAGTGCGCGGCTATGTACTTCTTGATCGCCTGCAGCGACGACCCGCCGCGCTCCTTCAGACTCTTGATGGCGGCCGTCACCATCTCAGAGGTGCGCGGGTGCGCAGGCTTGGCGCGCGGCTTCTTCGCAGACGACGCAGACTTGGCCTTCTTCGTAGTGCCGGTGGCGGCGGGTGCCGCAGCAGTCTCGTTCGTAGCCGCCTGATCTGCCATTTCGACGACGCGCGTAACACACAGCGAGAGCGAGCGGGACGGCAGGCACGCAAGCACAGCACAGCAGCAGAGCAGAGAATCACAAGGCCCAGCCAGTGTCGCGGGCGGGCGCGGACGGCCGAGAGAGCGGCCGCCACTCTGCGCGCCGCCGCGCCGCGCCTCCCGCGCTTGCTACCGCCCAACGTCCGACAGCCTGTGCGGAGCAGCCCCAAACCTGCGCCACAACCGCCCGCGCCTTTCAAACCACCGAGGATGGGGCTACACACAGCCACACCACAGTCGCCAACCAGTCGCCACGGCAGCGCCGCAAACCACGGCCAAACTGCAGCTACCGCGCGCTACAGCCTGGGTCGGCCCGCCGAGAATCGCCGCCCCCGCCCAAATGCCGCCCCCACAGCCCCAGCCGACGACCCGCCACAATGGCCAAACCTTCGGCAAAACTCCCACACCGTCGCCGCGGCAGCCCGGCCAGCGCGGCCGGCGCCACAGCCACACAAGCCGAGGCGTGCGGCGATGACGGCCGTGCAAACGCGCCTCCGCCGCCCCATCGCCTTCCGTCGCCCTCCCGCCGTTTCCCGATCGGCCCGCAGCCGTCGGGCCACATCGCGCGCCGTCCTCCTCCTCTCGCCGGCCAACATTCACAGCCGTTTCTCACCAATTGCCCGCCGCAAACGGACGCCGCCTGCGCAACAGGCGCCGCCGCCCCTCGCCGCTTCCGACCCAACCCCTCGACCGAGGCAAACCGCAATCCGAATCTACAGACCAACCCAATCTGCCGTCAAGCACACACGACAGCCGACCTTACACGTTACGCGTTACACATTACGTTTACACGTCTACGTTAGGTTAGGTTAGGTGGACGTGGGTTAGGTTAAGGGGACTTGGGTTAGGTTAAGCGTCAAACTTAGGTTAAGCATTCAAACACGTCAGGCGTCAGAGGTTAGGTTAGGTTAGGTTACACGTTAGGTTAAGGGGTCAGTGCTAGGTTAAGAAGCGTCAAACGTAGGTTAAAAAAGCGTTCAAACGTGAGGCGTGAGCCGGACAGCTTACCTTACGTAGACGTTAGGGGCTCACAGGCTGAGCTCACCTCGCCACACCACAGGTTAGGTTCGGTTCGGTTCGCTCGGCTCAGCGTAAAGCGCCGAGGTCAGGGTTACGTTCGTTCACCTTCGGGCGCCACACTTTCGGTTGAAAGGTCGCGACGGGACGACGTCGGCACGCACGCCGCAAACGAACAAAAACGTACAGACGACGTCGGAAACCGCCGACAGACGGGGGAGCAGCACGACCACGACCAGACACCGAGCGCGAACGAGACACACGCGAACCACCCCCACCGGCCAAAGGGCACCACACAACAACCCAGAGCACCACGTGTCGACACCAGAGCAACCCGCCGCTCACGCGACATGGCTGGCACCGAAGGGCAACCGCCCGCAACTGCGCTTTCCGCGCCGGCCCGGATGCACGTCGTGCTACAACAACACCACTACCGTACACAGCCGCTGTTCACAACATCACTATCAATGGCGCGCCCGCGGCTCGCCGCCGTCGCAGTCGCAGCCCCAACGCCAGCACTTTTGCACCACCATTCACACGCACCGCAACACAGCTCGCCGACACAGCCGAACAAAACAAACACCACACAACAACAGCAACAACAACGCCGCCGCCTCTACTTGTGCCGGCGACCCACCCCGCCGATGGCGCACCTTTCGCCAGCCGGCAATCGACACACACGCACCCACCCACCGGGGCCCAGTGCAAAAAAAAAAAAAAAAAAAAAAAAAAAAAAAAAAAAAAACACACAAAAACAAAAAAACCAAACAACACAAACGACACGGGAAGCGCACACCGCCACTTCGCGCGCACGCCACCAACCAGTCGTCGTCTCAAAATAACAAACACAAACAAAATAAACTAACAACTAGGGCAACACAAAACAAAAACGCCTCGCACGAACCGAACCGCCCACAAAAAGGACAAGCACACGCACAGCCTCTGCTGACGACCACGACGCAGCGGCACGCTGCTCCTGTCCCGCGCCCCGCGCCCCGCGCCCCACTCGATTCACAACTCACGCGACACCGTCAACGACGGGCTCGCTTCCCGCAACCTACCACCTTTCCGCCACGACGCACAGCCCCAGCCCCAC
This sequence comes from Schistocerca americana, assembly GCF_021461395.2. Lineage (NCBI taxonomy): Eukaryota > Metazoa > Arthropoda > Insecta > Orthoptera > Acrididae > Schistocerca > Schistocerca americana. Next base: position 138,101 of record NW_025725930.1, on the reverse strand, counting down.
CCGACGACTGCACTTTCACCACCGCCTCCCCCTTCCCCCCCAAAACACACACACACACACACACACACACACACACACACACACACAGCCAGCCAAAAACGCACTCGCGACCCACACATGCACGTGCATCGGCACACGCCAACCAGTCAACGTCGACAACCACACGCAAGGCTCGAAACGAAAACGAAACCGGCGTCCTTCCACGTTGCCATCAAGCTACGCGACACAAGACACAAGGAACCAACACAACAGCCGGCCCCACTAATTCCCACTCTCACGCCGCAAAAAGCACACCGACACCGCCAAACACGCACGCACATTCCCCTTCGCACTGACACCACCGACCGGCTCGCTACCACACACCTCTCGGCAGCCGTTTTCACGCCAATTCGCCACACCGCCCACACAGTCGACAAGCGCCCGCCCTGTACGGCACACGCAACGACGCAGCGCAGCAAAGGGCGCCCGCAACACATACCTCTCCGCCGCCCGACGCGCCAACCGCCACGCCACACCACACCGCACCGCCAGCCACTCGCAAATTGTGCACTGCCACCAGCCACACGTCCAACACGCCGCGCCGCCTCCGGCCACCCGCCAGGGGGCGCTCACGTCCGCGACAACAGCGCGGCCCGCCGGGCCGGGCCGAACCGAACCGAGCCGCCGCTGCTCTGCACTCGGCACGGCCACACCCTGCTGCAGACCGGGCTCGTCCCTCTGTACGCGTCTGCCTGCGCATCAACACAACACGACCTTTTGTTTTTTTTTTTTCTCTCTCTACCGCCATCCCTTCTTCTCGCGTTTTACTCGTTGTTGCAGCAGCGGCGCACACCTACACATCCACAGCCCCAGCCGAGCCGGCCTCACCTCAGGGCCCGCCGCCAGCGTCTCCTCCTCGGGCACAGGTGCGGTGCTGTGGCCGCCCATCCAACCGCATTGCTGGCCGTCCAGCCACCAGGCGTTCCCACTGCCGCGAGCCACGCCGCGCACCGACCCTGCTGCAGAAAACGAAGCATAGCCAGAGACCGACCGATACACAAAGCAAGCCGTCGCCTCGCCTCTTGTCCTTCCTGCCTTCCTTCCGCCCCCGCCCTTCTCACACCACCGCCTCTCCACTTTCGCCCCCCCCTCCTTTTTTTTTTTTTTTTTTTGTTTTCTTCTTTCTTTCTTTCTTTCTTTGGCCCTCTCTCCTTCCCGCCATGGCGGTTACGGCACCGCGCTGCAGCGGCAGATTTTTTTGCGCCCACACGCCTACTCCTACCACCATTAACCTTGCCCTGCCCTGCCCTGCCCTGCCCTGCCCTGCCCATCAACGTCGCAGTCGAACCGACGCTTGCCAACACACTGCCCACGTTCCTTTCTCTTTTCGGCCTACGCCCATTACGCGCCGCCGCCACAGCACCTTCCCTTCCCACAACACACCGACGTCATCACACGCACCCAAAACAGGGGCCACGACCGTGTTCCTCGCCCACTCCCATCCCGCACGGTACGCACATTCCCAACTACTACCGCGCACCCTCCCTTTCCAATCTGTGTGTCTCTGTGTCTGTGTCCTGTCCGCGCGTGACGCCTCTCAACATCCGCCGTCCCCCGTCCCGTTTTCGCCCCCATGCCGTCGTCGCGCCGCCTCCTCCCCGTCCACCGCCGCCCCTGTCCGCCCCGCACCACACCATACACCGCTGCTTGTCCCGGCCGTTGCCACCAAAGGCGCCGACCGCAAACGCGCCACGCCGCAGCCCCCGTGCGTCTCGCGCTCGCTTGCATCTCCGTGCCGACGCTGCCTCTCTTCCCGCTCGCACTCGACCTCGACAACACAGTCTTTGGCTCCGCCACTGCGTGTTCCGGTGGTACGCACGCTGCAACACGTATGTATTCATTACCAGAGCGATGGCGAGGCATGACAGCATCTCTGTCTGACCAGAGAGTTCTTTATCGCTGCTAGTCGGCGCTTGGACCGCGCCAGACGACAGTAGTGGCACGCACCGGGTCGCCAGGAACAGTTGTTATATATATATTGTAGCGCGAGTCGGGAGAGGTAGTAGTCGGTCGACAGTAGTAGCGGGTGGACGGTTGTACTGAGCGGGCGTCGGCGGCGTGCTCTGCTCGTCTCGCGACTCTGGTCACGGTTCGGGACGATGTATAGTCTATTGTGTTATAATCAAAAGGTGGTGTGACGCTGCATTGCGCAAATCTGATAACGTATGTTCATTGTACTTATTTTGTTCAACAACAAAAGCCCCACTATTACTTTTTTTCTAAAGTAACTTTTGTCTCTTAACGAAAAACATTCACTTTTTAAAGACTACTTCCTATGGCATTTCCCTCCAAGGAGTGCAATTAATTACCAGCCAGCACTCATTCATTGCACACAGCTGTGTAAGGGGTATCTACAATTGAGGAGCGGATATAAATGCAATTTTTTTGTTTTTTTTTGTTTTTTTTTTTTTTTTTTTTTTTTTTTGTGTGTGTGTGTGTGTGTTGTAACCTCCCAGCAAAATTTAAAATAATGGACAATGTTATTTACGGATGCTAATGGACATTGCGCTAATTGTAACCTCGCCCACAATGAGAGGTATTGAAAATGGCAACAAAAATGTGAAATTCGCAATCTGACTCAAATATAAAGTCTTCACACAACATTTAAAAAAGTCCGTTCAGTGACAAGAAACTTCAATTAAACCGAAATATCGGTCTTTGGCCCTGTGCAAAACAATCAGAATTAAAGTCTTACCTCCGAATAAATGGATGTCACATTTCTGCTCTGGTTGTTGCGCAGCGCTTGGAGGAACTGCATTGCAAATAATAATATTCTCTTTTTTTGTGATTTTAGTGACATTTTTCTTCAAAGAAGTGGAATGAAATGTGAAGTGCAACGAACTCTTTAGTTCAATAAACAATTAAATGTTTGAAAAATGCTTTTGAAATAAAAATTATTATTGGGGAACTTGTTGGAGAATAATTACAATAAATACAATTTTTCATTATCTAATGATTATATTAATTAACAGTATACCTTATTCACCATCTTGACCAGTGTTGCCGACCGCCTACATCACACAACCGCGCTCGGCTGCTACTACTGACCGACCGCTCTGCATGACGACTATTAGCGTACTGCACGCGACGACTACTGACAGAGTACAGCCCTCAACTACACATAGCTACGGACTCGCAACGACTACTGACTGACTGAGAACCGCTCGCAACACTCGCGCAGTCCAGCGCAAACTCTCTGGTCACAGATGCTACAATGTCTCGCCGTCGCTACTATGTTACATACGTGTTTCAGTGTCTTTTTCATTGGGGTAACGATCTTTGGCTCTTTTTATTCTGAATACAGGGCCAAAGGTCAACGCTGCTGCCCTTATACAATTTATCAGGTTTCATTATGTCTGTTGCAATGTTACATACGGTTCACTCTTTCATTAATATTATCGTTGGGTTTGTTTTGTAGGGACGTTAACATTCTGGCACATTTTTATTATCATCGGACTCTCTGCTATTTGTGCAGGGAGGTTATACCTGGGTCCATTTCCATTTTAATATTGATAGACTTTTTGTTTTCTCGTTGTTTTTCCTTCTTTTTTTTTTGTTTTGTTTTTCCCGCTCTCACCACCACCGCCGCATCACGCCTTCCGTTTTCTTGGTTTCTTTTCTGTTCTTCAACTGCTTCAACATCACCGCGCCCCATTTCCACACCACAGCCATCAGCCTCCAAGACGGGCGGGCGCAGTGTGCCATTTCCGGCGCACAAGCACACCCGTACGGTACTCTCCTCGCCCCCACGCCACCAACAACACAGCGACCACGCGGCTTTCAGGCATGGCACGGCACCGGCGAAATGCGCCGCCCCCGCCCCTCCGCGCATCCGTCCGTCTCGCCACGTTCACTGACAGCCGCGTCTGCGGCTACACCACGACAACCACAACACAACACCGCTCCCCTCCCTGGCAACTCACATTGTTTTTCTCCTCCTCTTTTGCACAAACCACAACGCCGAGCACAGGCGCAAGCCACCCACACCGCGCCCCTCCCCGTCCCGTCTTTGGCCGCCGCTCCTCGTTTGCCCCCTCCCATCTCCCGAAATGCCATGCCAGCAGCGTTACGCATGCCCCTCCCCTGTCCACACAACACTACCGCCTAACGAACAGCCTTCCGGGCCACATGCAGGGCACGCCCACCTCCAAACACTGCCAATTCACGGACGCACGCACACACACACTCACTTTCTCGACACCTTTCTGTACGGAGGGTGCGTCATCTCGACCGTGACAGAGTGACGGCAACTATCGACGATCCATTTCCCCCCAATGGTAAAACATGTCCACTAACACCTACATACATCATTCACGTACACAGACAATAGCATACACACAATGGGAGGGCACACGAACATGGACGGCACGGCACTGTCATACACTCTTCCTCAGAACCATATCAACAAACGTTACGTACATCCGGGAAAGCGAAAGCGAAAGCAAAAGCAAAGGCAAAGCCCAATGCAGCCGTCAAAGGTAACGTTCACCACGGCAGACACTTGCAGCCGCGCCGCCGTTAAACGCATTTCAGTGCGGCTCCAATACGCCTCCGACACGGGAACGTTCCGTTGCTCTACGAATGCGTTTCTCCCCTTTTTCCCTTCCTCTCTCTTTTGCCCCCCCTCCTTGCACTCTTGCCTCATTCCTCACGTTCTGCCCAGACATTCGACCGATCAAAGTCAACCTTTCGTTACCGTTCTCAGCGCGACGGTGTACAACAGTATGACGGGTGTGCCCAAGACTTCGGTTCAGTTGCGTGACGCCCGTCTATCGCGCCGATCGACAGTTACTCAGGGGGCGACGGATCGGACCACGTCACCGACACACAAAACACTTTCAAACAAACAAATACGCACCGGATGGACACAGACAAACACGTGTACAGACATTCGCCAAACAAACGACCGCCGCCGCCGCCGCCGCCGCCGCCGTCGTCGTCTAGCGTCGCGCTTACTGTACTGCACTGGACACGCGTGCATCTTGAATGACGACATCGGTGTGCGTGCGTCGTACGCAATCAGTCAGACACGGCTATCAAACATCAGAGTCGAATGGTACATCATCGTGCGTGTTCGCCGTACACGTACAGTACAATACAACAACAATGCGTCTTAATGGCACGTTCATTTCAACGTCACTCACACACCTCCACGCTGCAGTTACGTCGCACCATTGTCAAACTCGGCGTACAGCAAAGGGAATAGTGGGCGGCAAAAAAAAAAAAAAACAACCAAACAAAAACATTTCACATTTCACCCTCGCCATGTATGATGTGCAAAAAAACAAACCCGCAAACGGCCGTCGTTACGGTGACACAAAAGTCGCCGATCGCACAGTCCCCCCTCGCAGACGGGTAACACACACACACACACCAACAACACCAATGGGTCAAAAACCACGCCAACGAGGCGTGCCACCATTCCACGCCACGGCGACCAACCTCGTGGCCGTACCCCGCGCAACACGCTTTGACGCGCCCCCCCACCCACAATCAAAATGCACACATACATCACAGCCGTCCACACAAACAACAACAACAATTCCGCCCTTCCCGCAAAAGGCAAGTTGGTGGCCCTGAAAAGGGCCGTTTTGCCGCTCTCGCAACGGAGGAGCCTTCTCCATCCTTCCTTCCATTCCAGAGCCACCTCCTTACTTGGAGCTCGTGTACTTGGTCACCGCCTTCGTGCCCTCGCTCACGGCGTGCTTGGCCAGCTCGCCAGGCAGCAACAGCCGCACAGCGGTCTGGATCTCGCGGGACGTGATGGTCGAGCGCTTGTTGTAGTGCGCCAGCCGAGAAGCCTCGGCCGCAATGCGCTCGAAAATGTCGTTCACGAAGCTGTTCATGATGCTCATCGCCTTCGACGAGATGCCCGTGTCAGGGTGCACCTGCTTCAGCACCTTGTAGATGTAGATGGCATAGCTCTCCTTCCTCTTGCGCTTCTTCTTCTTGTCGCCCTTCGAAATGTTCTTCTGCGCCTTGCCAGCCTTCTTGGCGGCCTTCCCGCTAGTCTTGGGCGGCATCTCGAACCAACGTACGGCAGCAGCAACACCAGTACCAAGCGCTCCGCTCTAGTCAGCGTCTCCCCACACAGTGGCACCCGCCGCCAGCCGCCGCCGCACCTTTACCAGCTCGCCCTGTTGCGGCCGCCGACCAATGGGGCGCGCGCGCAACCGGCCGCCGCACCCGAGCCCATAAAGCACCCCCACCCCGGCTGCGCCGGCACGCACTCCAAGACCTTTTTTAGACGAGAAATGAATGTATCTCAAGCGTGGAACCGCATTCATTTCAGTATCTCCCATACAGAGAGCAACCGAGACACTGTAGGGGGAGATAACAAACAAACAGAAAAACAGCAAGTTCGCTAGCACCAATAGGATGGGTACCAGAATAGGGTTCGTAAATGCGAATGGCTGCAACACCAAAAAGCCACTAATCGAACAATTAATCAAGCGAGAAAAGATCCAACTACTGGGGATGACAGAAACTAGGGTGGGGCAAGCCCCAATAAACATACTAGACTACACATGCTACCGCAAAGATGACGTGACCGAGGCGAGACACAGAGGATGGGCACATGGCGGAATAGCCATAGTACATGACAAAAAGTTAGCGACCGCCGAGGTTGAACTGCCAAGATGCTTCGACAAGCACAAAGCAATAGTAATAAAAGTAGCAGCCAAGTCGTTCAAAGCAATCCACATCGCAGTTATATATGTCCCCCCTACAGAAGAAATCCCAAAGGATCTACTAAAACACATCAGTAACTTAGGGCCCAGCATAATTCTAGGAGACTTCAACGCAAGATCAATTAACTTTGGAGACAAACGGACAAATAGAAACGGAAGACAACTGGAAGAACTGCTAGAAGAAAATCCACACATTCTGAAAATGCATAACACCAAGCCCACGTTCATAAACCACACAGGAGACTCGACACCAGACCACATACTACACACAACAGACTTAGCTAGACACATAGGAGACGTAGACATCGGAGACAGCATAGGAAGCGACCACCTCCCACTCCTAACGACCACCACAGCTATAAACCCAGAAAGAATGAAACCGACAACAAAAACATACAAAGACAGAAAAAACATAGACAAAAATAAATACATTACCTACATCAAAGAAAACATAAGGACAACACACGAACAGATCAGAAACCTGGAGGAAATGGAGAAACTGAACGACCACATCAAGACAGTAATCAGTGATGCCATCGAAACCAGCGCCCCAACACGAAGAGTTATAGAAGGAGGCGAAAGGATTCCGGCAAATATACTCGAACTTATAAAACAAAAACGAAAAGTATATACGCAATTCAAAGAAAACCGTGACCCAACAATAAAAAACCAGTGGAACCGACTAAATGATCAGGTTAAATTCTTACTGAGACAACACAGAGCCAGAACCCTCAACAACAAGATTCAGAAACTAGATCCAAAAAACCCAGCAGACTTTTGGAAAAAATTTAAACGCATTACACACGAAAAGCAAAACCAAGACCCACCACTAATAATAAACGGCGATATTATACAATGCGAAGAGAAGAAAGCCAATGAATTTATGAAAGTACTTAAGGAAATATACACACATCCCCAAGACGAGAGGTTTAACGAAGAAACAGAAAAAACAATAGAAACCGAAACAACAAGAACACTAGAGGAGCCGCAAAACATTGTATATGACGAAGATCAAACGACACTCATACAAGACATCACATCAAAGGAAATTGAAACAGCAATAGCATGCGGGAAAGTAACGGCACCCGGCGCGGATGGCATCACACGACACCACCTAAGGCTGATACCACAGGAAATAATCATACCATCACTCAAAAACCTATTCAACGCCGTACTCAGACTGCAGAAAACGCCACAACAGTGGAAAGATGCACAAGTTAAGATGCTGCCGAAGCCCCTAAAACCAAAACATGACCCAAAGTCATACCGACCTATAACATTACTGCCAGTAATAGGCAAAACCTTCGAATCAATACTCACTAATAGAATACAAAAGTTTGCAGAAAAGCGACAAATTCTACCTAAAGAGCAAAGCGGATTTAGGAAGAATAAAAGTACAATAGACCCAATTTTCCGCCTTATCAGCAACAGCACCGAAGCCATAAATACAGGAAATGTAGTAGCAGCGCTGCTGCTCGACATAGAGAGAGCCTTCGATAAAGTATGGCACTTAGGGCTCATACACAAACTAATTAAAAACGACATACCATTAGAAATAGTAAAATTAATAAAAAACATCATTACAGAAAGGGACATAAAAGTAAAAGTAGGGGACAAACTATCAGAGACGCTCAGACCACTGGCAGGAGTGCCACAAGGGGCAATCATATCGCCACTCTTATATAATATATATACATCAGATATACCAAAGCCAGTTGGGCTAAATGAAGAACTTGCCCTATATGCTGATGACACAGCGTTCTGGTGCCACGCCCCAACAACCGAAATGTTATCAAAGAAAACCAACAGATACATTAAATCAATAGAAAAATGGATGTCTACATGGAGAATTAGGCCAAACCCGACCAAATCGCAGCTACTAATAATCCACCACAGAAATCTCACACAGCTTACACAACAAAACCCAGAAGACATTGAAATAACACTCTGGGGACAAAAAGTAGAACCAAAGAAGACAGCCAAATACCTGGGACTAGAGATTGATAACCTACTCAATTGGAAGACCAACACAACACAAAAAATAGGAATAGCCAGCACAAAACTTGCCAAAATCAAACTACTACAACATAGAAACGGAGGTGCAGCAACACCAATAGTGCTACATATATATAAAATGTACGTCAGACCAATACTAGAGTATGCAGGAATAGCATGGTGCGGAAATGTAACACAATGTAACCGAATTAAATCCACAGATAGAAGAATGCTAAGGACACTAGCAAGAAAACCAAGAGAAAGAACGGCAACACTGCACACAACCCTCGATACAGACTCAATGGAAGAACGATTAATAAAACAGATAGCTACATACGGTGACAATAGACTAATCACGAACGAGACAATAAAAGACATAATCATCAAACCGCCATTCCACCTCAATCTACCACGCTACAAGTACCCTTACCCACCACAAATCGCCGCAATAGCAACAGAACAAATTCACCCCGGAAAACACAAGGATTTAGAAACAGTTACAACAGGAAAACTACTCCCAGAGCACCTGCAGTTCCACATCATGCAAGACTAATTAAGAGACAGAAAGAAACAGGAATGACACCCAACCCTGGCTGAGGTTTTATGGGGTTTCCCTCAGCTGTAAGGCAAATGTCAGGGCTGTGTATAGTCCCCAAATCCAACAAACCTGCTAACAAAATAATAATATAGCAAAATACTAATAATTATATATATATATACATACAGGAATAGAAAATAGAAAATTTGAACAAAACTACCCAAACTATGAAATAAAAAGTGCCACAACAGAATAACATAAGAATAAGATAAGGCTCCAAAGCGGCATTAAGCCCTCCATGAGCCCGCCCCACCCTTCCGGTGGAGGAATGAAAGTTTAAAAAAAAAAAAAAAAAAAAAAAAAAAAAAAAAAAAAAAAAAAAAAAAAAAAAAAAAAACTCCGCTGCTCGACTCGCTGCCGCTCGCACCGGTCGTTTTCGTTTCCGTTTCGTGTGCACCGTCGCTAGCCCATCGCCATGTCCGGACGCGGAAAGGGAGGCAAAGTCAAGGGCAAGTCAAAGTCCCGCTCAAGCAGGGCTGGGCTCCAGTTCCCGGTCGGCAGAATCCACCGCCTCCTGCGCAAGGGAAACTACGCAGAGCGCGTCGGCGCCGGGGCGCCCGTCTACCTCGCCGCCGTCATGGAGTACCTCGCGGCTGAGGTGCTCGAGCTGGCCGGAAACGCGGCCCGCGACAACAAGAAGACGCGCATCATCCCGCGCCACCTGCAGCTTGCCATCCGCAACGACGAGGAGCTCAACAAGCTCCTGTCGGGCGTCACCATCGCACAGGGTGGTGTCCTGCCCAACATCCAGGCCGTCCTGCTGCCAAAGAAGACCGAGAAGAAGGCCTAAAGGAGGCCAGGCAATCGCAGCCGCCGCGTGCTCCCCTGCACGCAACGCGCTTTGCCGGCTCGGCCCACAACAATCGGCCCTTTTCAGGGCCACCACACAAACCTACGTCCAAAGCAAAATTTCAGTCGTCCTCGCCGCACCTTGTTTTGTTTTTTAACTTTGCACTTTCACAGCACAGCCGCCGCCGGCGCACGTCCGCCATCTTGTCGTCCACACAGCCCGTGTGGCCCAACACACACACACACACACATTTTGCACGGTCGCAGTCGCCTTCCAAACGACAACGGCAGCAATAATGACCATTGTTAAAGGGAGGCGTGTCGACACACCGCCCTCCACTCCCGCGCGCAACGGCCGTCGACACGAACGAAACAGCTGATCCGGCCGCCTTGCCTCGGAAACCCCAACGCCGCCGCAAACACACAGAGCCAAACCACGCAAGCAAATAATCACCGCCTCTCGCACAACAACACACAGCCCGCCATCTCCGTCGCGATCGATACAAAGACACACAAACGAAGCAGCTCCACACACAGCCAGCCACATGACACGTTTCCTTTCCTTCTCCCCTCCCAGTCACATCACGTCGCTCACAAACGGAAAGAAAGAAAGAGAGAGAGAAACAAACAAACAACACAGCGCACACACGCAGCAACAACACAGACTCTTTCGCACTTTTCAACTTCCGAACAGTGTGGTGGCCCTGAAAAGGGCCGTTTTCTAGTCTCTCCCACCCACAAGCACGGCCGCGGGAAGGCCAGCGCCCGCTGCGACGCAGCCTAACCGCCGAAACCGTACAGGGTGCGCCCCTGCCTCTTCAGGGCGTACACCACGTCCATGGCCGTCACAGTCTTGCGCTTGGCGTGCTCAGTGTACGTCACCGCGTCGCGGATCACGTTCTCCAGGAACACCTTCAGCACCCCGCGGGTCTCCTCGTAGATCAGACCAGAGATGCGCTTCACGCCGCCCCTGCGAGCCAGGCGGCGGATGGCGGGCTTCGTGATGCCCTGGATGTTGTCGCGCAACACCTTGCGGTGCCGCTTGGCGCCACCCTTGCCGAGCCCCTTTCCTCCCTTGCCGCGGCCTGTCATCCTTCCTTCCTCGGGCAAAGCAAAACGTGCACAAACAGCAGCTGCAGCGGCTGGAGAGTCGGCTACGGTCTGCGCCCAGCGCGCCCGCCGCCCCCCTATATAGACTCTGGCCCGCCCTCCCCCCACCACGCGCAACCGAGGGCATATAAGCGCAGCACGGAGGCGCGCGGGCCCGTTGTCAAGGCAGCACCGGACGCCGCGCCGCACCTAACCTCCACGCACGCCGCTCCGCTACCGCTACCGCCATGGCCCGCACAAAGCAAACGGCCCGCAAGTCCACCGGCGGAAAGGCGCCGCGCAAACAGCTCGCCACCAAGGCGGCGAGGAAGAGCGCGCCCGCCACCGGAGGCGTCAAGAAGCCCCACCGCTACAGGCCGGGCACCGTCGCCCTGCGAGAAATCAGGCGCTACCAGAAGAGCACAGAGCTGCTCATCCGCAAGCTGCCATTCCAGCGCCTAGTGCGCGAGATCGCCCAGGACTTCAAGACCGACCTGCGCTTCCAGAGCTCCGCAGTCATGGCCCTGCAGGAGGCCAGCGAGGCCTACCTCGTCGGCCTCTTCGAAGACACCAACCTGTGCGCAATCCACGCCAAGCGCGTCACCATCATGCCCAAGGACATCCAGCTCGCGCGCCGCATCCGCGGCGAGCGCGCCTAAACCGCGCCGCAGCACCGCACCGCACAAACAAAAACGGCCCTTTTCAGGGCCACTAACATCTCTCCGTCGCGAGCAACCTTTGTCGGTCGCCTGCCTGTCGCCCCGCAACCCAAAAACAAAAACCACCACTTCCCGTCCGTCCGCCACACCCGCTCACTCTGCCTGCCTGCTAGCAGCGCGCAACAATCACACATCATCCCTCCCCGGCGCACAATACCCAACGGCCGACGTCACACCGCACGGGTGGCTGGCCGGCCGCCGCTTTCGTTTCGAAAACAAAAACAAAAACACCCGCACTCCACTCCGACGGCCAACGGCCAGGCAGGCGCGCTCGCTCGCTCTACACGCCACCGAAATCCCCCGCCGACTCCTTCCCACATCTCAACGTGCCCCCCGTTGCAAAACATAACACACACAAAGGAACAAAACAAAGACCAGACACGACTCGACAAGACGACAGACATCCGAGAAGAACGAACGCAGGCAAGCCAACCAACGTATTCAAACAAAACAACAACGTGACAGAAAACCAACCGTCGGCCGCCGCCACAAACACGGCGACAATCAACCACGACAACAACAACAACACCGCTTACCGCTACCGCCGCCCACACCCGCCACCGACCCCCGCAATCCAACCACCGCGGCACGCAAACAGCATCCCCACGGGCATACAGACAGACCCCCACACCAAACGCAACACGACAATCAAAACCTTCCCCGACGTGCTTTGATGGCCCTGAGAAGGGCCGTTTTGGGCCGCGCGTCTCTTGCGCGCCACTAGACGACGACGGGGGGTGGGGACGACGGAGCCAAGCGCCAAACCCTTCCTTTCCCATCTCTTTCTCCTCTACTCTACTTCTTCTTCTTGGGCGAAGCCTTCGCCTTAGACGGCGTCGTCGCCTTCTTCGGGCGCGGCGCCTTCGGCTTCTTCGTCGGAACCTTGGCGGCCTTCTTCGCCTTCGACGGCGACTTGGCCTTGGCCGGCTTGGCCGCAGCCGCCTTCTTCGCACCCGCGGGAGCGGCCGACGCCGCAGACGCCTTCTTGGCGGCGCCCGCCTTCCGACCGGTCGCCGCCTTCACGCCACCAGCCTTCTTTGCGCCGGCCGCACGGGCGCCCTTCTTCTCCTTGCTGGCCGGAGCGGCGCGCTTCTTCTTGGCACCGCCAGCACGAGCCTTGCCGCCCTCGGCCGCCCCCCCGCCGCCGCCGGCGCCGGCAAGCTTGAACGAGCCGGACGCGCCCTTCCCCTTCGTCTGCACCAGCTCGCCCGCCACGACGGCCGACTTGAGGTACTTCTTGATAAACGGCGCCAGCTTCTCCGCGTCCAGCTTGTAGTGCGCGGCTATGTACTTCTTGATCGCCTGCAGCGACGACCCGCCGCGCTCCTTCAGACTCTTGATGGCGGCCGTCACCATCTCAGAGGTGCGCGGGTGCGCAGGCTTGGCGCGCGGCTTCTTCGCAGACGACGCAGACTTGGCCTTCTTCGTAGTGCCGGTGGCGGCGGGTGCCGCAGCAGTCTCGTTCGTAGCCGCCTGATCTGCCATTTCGACGACGCGCGTAACACACAGCGAGAGCGAGCGGGACGGCAGGCACGCAAGCACAGCACAGCAGCAGAGCAGAGAATCACAAGGCCCAGCCAGTGTCGCGGGCGGGCGCGGACGGCCGAGAGAGCGGCCGCCACTCTGCGCGCCGCCGCGCCGCGCCTCCCGCGCTTGCTACCGCCCAACGTCCGACAGCCTGTGCGGAGCAGCCCCAAACCTGCGCCACAACCGCCCGCGCCTTTCAAACCACCGAGGATGGGGCTACACACAGCCACACCACAGTCGCCAACCAGTCGCCACGGCAGCGCCGCAAACCACGGCCAAACTGCAGCTACCGCGCGCTACAGCCTGGGTCGGCCCGCCGAGAATCGCCGCCCCCGCCCAAATGCCGCCCCCACAGCCCCAGCCGACGACCCGCCACAATGGCCAAACCTTCGGCAAAACTCCCACACCGTCGCCGCGGCAGCCCGGCCAGCGCGGCCGGCGCCACAGCCACACAAGCCGAGGCGTGCGGCGATGACGGCCGTGCAAACGCGCCTCCGCCGCCCCATCGCCTTCCGTCGCCCTCCCGCCGTTTCCCGATCGGCCCGCAGCCGTCGGGCCACATCGCGCGCCGTCCTCCTCCTCTCGCCGGCCAACATTCACAGCCGTTTCTCACCAATTGCCCGCCGCAAACGGACGCCGCCTGCGCAACAGGCGCCGCCGCCCCTCGCCGCTTCCGACCCAACCCCTCGACCGAGGCAAACCGCAATCCGAATCTACAGACCAACCCAATCTGCCGTCAAGCACACACGACAGCCGACCTTACACGTTACGCGTTACACATTACGTTTACACGTCTACGTTAGGTTAGGTTAGGTGGACGTGGGTTAGGTTAAGGGGACTTGGGTTAGGTTAAGCGTCAAACTTAGGTTAAGCATTCAAACACGTCAGGCGTCAGAGGTTAGGTTAGGTTAGGTTACACGTTAGGTTAAGGGGTCAGTGCTAGGTTAAGAAGCGTCAAACGTAGGTTAAAAAAGCGTTCAAACGTGAGGCGTGAGCCGGACAGCTTACCTTACGTAGACGTTAGGGGCTCACAGGCTGAGCTCACCTCGCCACACCACAGGTTAGGTTCGGTTCGGTTCGCTCGGCTCAGCGTAAAGCGCCGAGGTCAGGGTTACGTTCGTTCACCTTCGGGCGCCACACTTTCGGTTGAAAGGTCGCGACGGGACGACGTCGGCACGCACGCCGCAAACGAACAAAAACGTACAGACGACGTCGGAAACCGCCGACAGACGGGGGAGCAGCACGACCACGACCAGACACCGAGCGCGAACGAGACACACGCGAACCACCCCCACCGGCCAAAGGGCACCACACAACAACCCAGAGCACCACGTGTCGACACCAGAGCAACCCGCCGCTCACGCGACATGGCTGGCACCGAAGGGCAACCGCCCGCAACTGCGCTTTCCGCGCCGGCCCGGATGCACGTCGTGCTACAACAACACCACTACCGTACACAGCCGCTGTTCACAACATCACTATCAATGGCGCGCCCGCGGCTCGCCGCCGTCGCAGTCGCAGCCCCAACGCCAGCACTTTTGCACCACCATTCACACGCACCGCAACACAGCTCGCCGACACAGCCGAACAAAACAAACACCACACAACAACAGCAACAACAACGCCGCCGCCTCTACTTGTGCCGGCGACCCACCCCGCCGATGGCGCACCTTTCGCCAGCCGGCAATCGACACACACGCACCCACCCACCGGGGCCCAGTGCAAAAAAAAAAAAAAAAAAAAAAAAAAAAAAAAAAAACACACAAAAACAAAAAAACCAAACAACACAAACGACACGGGAAGCGCACACCGCCACTTCGCGCGCACGCCACCAACCAGTCGTCGTCTCAAAATAACAAACACAAACAAAATAAACTAACAACTAGGGCAACACAAAACAAAAACGCCTCGCACGAACCGAACCGCCCACAAAAAGGACAAGCACACGCACAGCCTCTGCTGACGACCACGACGCAGCGGCACGCTGCTCCTGTCCCGCGCCCCGCGCCCCGCGCCCCACTCGATTCACAACTCACGCGACACCGTCAACGACGGGCTCGCTTCCCGCAACCTACCACCTTTCCGCCACGACGCACAGCCCCAGCCCCACCCGACGACTGCACTTTCACCACCGCCTCCCCCTTCCCCCCCAAAACACACACACACACACACACACACACACACACACACACAGCCAGCCAAAAACGCACTCGCGACCCACACATGCACGTGCATCGGCACACGCCAACCAGTCAACGTCGACAACCACACGCAAGGCTCGAAACGAAAACGAAACCGGCGTCCTTCCACGTTGCCATCAAGCTACGCGACACAAGACACAAGGAACCAACACAACAGCCGGCCCCACTAATTCCCACTCTCACGCCGCAAAAAGCACACCGACACCGCCAAACACGCACGCACATTCCCCTTCGCACTGACACCACCGACCGGCTCGCTACCACACACCTCTCGGCAGCCGTTTTCACGCCAATTCGCCACACCGCCCACACAGTCGACAAGCGCCCGCCCTGTACGGCACACGCAACGACGCAGCGCAGCAAAGGGCGCCCGCAACACATACCTCTCCGCCGCCCGACGCGCCAACCGCCACGCCACACCACACCGCACCGCCAGCCACTCGCAAATTGTGCACTGCCACCAGCCACACGTCCAACACGCCGCGCCGCCTCCGGCCACCCGCCAGGGGGCGCTCACGTCCGCGACAACAGCGCGGCCCGCCGGGCCGGGCCGAACCGAACCGAGCCGCCGCTGCTCTGCACTCGGCACGGCCACACCCTGCTGCAGACCGGGCTCGTCCCTCTGTACGCGTCTGCCTGCGCATCAACACAACACGACCTTTTGTTTTTTTTTTTCTCTCTCTACCGCCATCCCTTCTTCTCGCGTTTTACTCGTTGTTGCAGCAGCGGCGCACACCTACACATCCACAGCCCCAGCCGAGCCGGCCTCACCTCAGGGCCCGCCGCCAGCGTCTCCTCCTCGGGCACAGGTGCGGTGCTGTGGCCGCCCATCCAACCGCATTGCTGGCCGTCCAGCCACCAGGCGTTCCCACTGCCGCGAGCCACGCCGCGCACCGACCCTGCTGCAGAAAACGAAGCATAGCCAGAGACCGACCGATACACAAAGCAAGCCGTCGCCTCGCCTCTTGTCCTTCCTGCCTTCCTTCCGCCCCCGCCCTTCTCACACCACCGCCTCTCCACTTTCGCCCCCCCCTCCTTTTTTTTTTTTTTTTTTTGTTTTCTTCTTTCTTTCTTTCTTTCTTTGGCCCTCTCTCCTTCCCGCCATGGCGGTTACGGCACCGCGCTGCAGCGGCAGATTTTTTTGCGCCCACACGCCTACTCCTACCACCATTAACCTTGCCCTGCCCTGCCCTGCCCTGCCCTGCCCTGCCCATCAACGTCGCAGTCGAACCGACGCTTGCCAACACACTGCCCACGTTCCTTTCTCTTTTCGGCCTACGCCCATTACGCGCCGCCGCCACAGCACCTTCCCTTCCCACAACACACCGACGTCATCACACGCACCCAAAACAGGGGCCACGACCGTGTTCCTCGCCCACTCCCATCCCGCACGGTACGCACATTCCCAACTACTACCGCGCACCCTCCCTTTCCAATCTGTGTGTCTCTGTGTCTGTGTCCTGTCCGCGCGTGACGCCTCTCAACATCCGCCGTCCCCCGTCCCGTTTTCGCCCCCATGCCGTCGTCGCGCCGCCTCCTCCCCGTCCACCGCCGCCCCTGTCCGCCCCGCACCACACCATACACCGCTGCTTGTCCCGGCCGTTGCCACCAAAGGCGCCGACCGCAAACGCGCCACGCCGCAGCCCCCGTGCGTCTCGCGCTCGCTTGCATCTCCGTGCCGACGCTGCCTCTCTTCCCGCTCGCACTCGACCTCGACAACACAGTCTTTGGCTCCGCCACTGCGTGTTCCGGTGGTACGCACGCTGCAACACGTATGTATTCATTACCAGAGCGATGGCGAGGCATGACAGCATCTCTGTCTGACCAGAGAGTTCTTTATCGCTGCTAGTCGGCGCTTGGACCGCGCCAGACGACAGTAGTGGCACGCACCGGGTCGCCAGGAACAGTTGTTATATATATATTGTAGCGCGAGTCGGGAGAGGTAGTAGTCGGTCGACAGTAGTAGCGGGTGGACGGTTGTACTGAGCGGGCGTCGGCGGCGTGCTCTGCTCGTCTCGCGACTCTGGTCACGGTTCGGGACGATGTATAGTCTATTGTGTTATAATCAAAAGGTGGTGTGACGCTGCATTGCGCAAATCTGATAACGTATGTTCATTGTACTTATTTTGTTCAACAACAAAAGCCCCACTATTACTTTTTTTCTAAAGTAACTTTTGTCTCTTAACGAAAAACATTCACTTTTTAAAGACTACTTCCTATGGCATTTCCCTCCAAGGAGTGCAATTAATTACCAGCCAGCACTCATTCATTGCACACAGCTGTGTAAGGGGTATCTACAATTGAGGAGCGGATATAAATGCAATTTTTTTGTTTTTTTTTTTTTTTTTTTTTTTTTTTTTTTTTTTTTTTGTGTGTGTGTGTGTGTGTTGTAACCTCCCAGCAAAATTTAAAATAATGGACAATGTTATTTACGGATGCTAATGGACATTGCGCTAATTGTAACCTCGCCCACAATGAGAGGTATTGAAAATGGCAACAAAAATGTGAAATTCGCAATCTGACTCAAATATAAAGTCTTCACACAACATTTAAAAAAGTCCGTTCAGTGACAAGAAACTTCAATTAAACCGAAATATCGGTCTTTGGCCCTGTGCAAAACAATCAGAATTAAAGTCTTACCTCCGAATAAATGGATGTCACATTTCTGCTCTGGTTGTTGCGCAGCGCTTGGAGGAACTGCATTGCAAATAATAATATTCTCTTTTTTTGTGATTTTAGTGACATTTTTCTTCAAAGAAGTGGAATGAAATGTGAAGTGCAACGAACTCTTTAGTTCAATAAACAATTAAATGTTTGAAAAATGCTTTTGAAATAAAAATTATTATTGGGGAACTTGTTGGAGAATAATTACAATAAATACAATTTTTCATTATCTAATGATTATATTAATTAACAGTATACCTTATTCACCATCTTGACCAGTGTTGCCGACCGCCTACATCACACAACCGCGCTCGGCTGCTACTACTGACCGACCGCTCTGCATGACGACTATTAGCGTACTGCACGCGACGACTACTGACAGAGTACAGCCCTCAACTACACATAGCTACGGACTCGCAACGACTACTGACTGACTGAGAACCGCTCGCAACACTCGCGCAGTCCAGCGCAAACTCTCTGGTCACAGATGCTACAATGTCTCGCCATCGCTACTATGTTACATACGTGTTTCAGTGTCTTTTTCATTGGGGTAACGATCTTTGGCTCTTTTTATTCTGAATACAGGGCCAAAGGTCAACGCTGCTGCCCTTATACAATTTATCAGGTTTCATTATGTCTGTTGCAATGTTACATACGGTTCACTCTTTCATTAATATTATCGTTGGGTTTGTTTTGTAGGGACGTTAACATTCTGGCACATTTTTATTATCATCGGACTCTCTGCTATTTGTGCAGGGAGGTTATACCTGGGTCCATTTCCATTTTAATATTGATAGACTTTTTGTTTTCTCGTTGTTTTTCCTTCTTTTTTTTTTGTTTTGTTTTTCCCGCTCTCACCACCACCGCCGCATCACGCCTTCCGTTTTCTTGGTTTCTTTTCTGTTCTTCAACTGCTTCAACATCACCGCGCCCCATTTCCACACCACAGCCATCAGCCTCCAAGACGGGCGGGCGCAGTGTGCCATTTCCGGCGCACAAGCACACCCGTACGGTACTCTCCTCGCCCCCACGCCACCAACAACACAGCGACCACGCGGCTTTCAGGCATGGCACGGCACCGGCGAAATGCGCCGCCCCCGCCCCTCCGCGCATCCGTCCGTCTCGCCACGTTCACTGACAGCCGCGTCTGCGGCTACACCACGACAACCACAACACAACACCGCTCCCCTCCCTGGCAACTCACATTGTTTTTCTCCTCCTCTTTTGCACAAACCACAACGCCGAGCACAGGCGCAAGCCACCCACACCGCGCCCCTCCCCGTCCCGTCTTTGGCCGCCGCTCCTCGTTTGCCCCCTCCCATCTCCCGAAATGCCATGCCAGCAGCGTTACGCATGCCCCTCCCCTGTCCACACAACACTACCGCCTAACGAACAGCCTTCCGGGCCACATGCAGGGCACGCCCACCTCCAAACACTGCCAATTCACGGACGCACGCACACACACACTCACTTTCTCGACACCTTTCTGTACGGAGGGTGCGTCATCTCGACCGTGACAGAGTGACGGCAACTATCGACGATCCATTTCCCCCCAATGGTAAAACATGTCCACTAACACCTACATACATCATTCACGTACACAGACAATAGCATACACACAATGGGAGGGCACACGAACATGGACGGCACGGCACTGTCATACACTCTTCCTCAGAACCATATCAACAAACGTTACGTACATCCGGGAAAGCGAAAGCGAAAGCAAAAGCAAAGGCAAAGCCCAATGCAGCCGTCAAAGGTAACGTTCACCACGGCAGACACTTGCAGCCGCGCCGCCGTTAAACGCATTTCAGTGCGGCTCCAATACGCCTCCGACACGGGAACGTTCCGTTGCTCTACGAATGCGTTTCTCCCCTTTTTCCCTTCCTCTCTCTTTTGCCCCCCCTCCTTGCACTCTTGCCTCATTCCTCACGTTCTGCCCAGACATTCGACCGATCAAAGTCAACCTTTCGTTACCGTTCTCAGCGCGACGGTGTACAACAGTATGACGGGTGTGCCCAAGACTTCGGTTCAGTTGCGTGACGCCCGTCTATCGCGCCGATCGACAGTTACTCAGGGGGCGACGGATCGGACCACGTCACCGACACACAAAACACTTTCAAACAAACAAATACGCACCGGATGGACACAGACAAACACGTGTACAGACATTCGCCAAACAAACGACCGCCGCCGCCGCCGCCGCCGCCGCCGCCGCCGTCGTCGTCTAGCGTCGCGCTTACTGTACTGCACTGGACACGCGTGCATCTTGAATGACGACATCGGTGTGCGTGCGTCGTACGCAATCAGTCAGACACGGCTATCAAACATCAGAGTCGAATGGTACATCATCGTGCGTGTTCGCCGTACACGTACAGTACAATACAACAACAATGCGTCTTAATGGCACGTTCATTTCAACGTCACTCACACACCTCCACGCTGCAGTTACGTCGCACCATTGTCAAACTCGGCGTACAGCAAAGGGAATAGTGGGCGGCAAAAAAAAAAAAAAACAACCAAACAAAAACATTTCACATTTCACCCTCGCCATGTATGATGTGCAAAAAAACAAACCCGCAAACGGCCGTCGTTACGGTGACACAAAAGTCGCCGATCGCACAGTCCCCCCTCGCAGACGGGTAACACACACACACACACCAACAACACCAATGGGTCAAAAACCACGCCAACGAGGCGTGCCACCATTCCACGCCACGGCGACCAACCTCGTGGCCGTACCCCGCGCAACACGCTTTGACGCGCCCCCCCACCCACAATCAAAATGCACACATACATCACAGCCGTCCACACAAACAACAACAACAATTCCGCCCTTCCCGCAAAAGGCAAGTTGGTGGCCCTGAAAAGGGCCGTTTTGCCGCTCTCGCAACGGAGGAGCCTTCTCCATCCTTCCTTCCATTCCAGAGCCACCTCCTTACTTGGAGCTCGTGTACTTGGTCACCGCCTTCGTGCCCTCGCTCACGGCGTGCTTGGCCAGCTCGCCAGGCAGCAACAGCCGCACAGCGGTCTGGATCTCGCGGGACGTGATGGTCGAGCGCTTGTTGTAGTGCGCCAGCCGAGAAGCCTCGGCCGCAATGCGCTCGAAAATGTCGTTCACGAAGCTGTTCATGATGCTCATCGCCTTCGACGAGATGCCCGTGTCAGGGTGCACCTGCTTCAGCACCTTGTAGATGTAGATGGCATAGCTCTCCTTCCTCTTGCGCTTCTTCTTCTTGTCGCCCTTCGAAATGTTCTTCTGCGCCTTGCCAGCCTTCTTGGCGGCCTTCCCGCTAGTCTTGGGCGGCATCTCGAACCAACGTACGGCAGCAGCAACACCAGTACCAAGCGCTCCGCTCTAGTCAGCGTCTCCCCACACAGTGGCACCCGCCGCCAGCCGCCGCCGCACCTTTACCAGCTCGCCCTGTTGCGGCCGCCGACCAATGGGGCGCGCGCGCAACCGGCCGCCGCACCCGAGCCCATAAAGCACCCCCACCCCGGCTGCGCCGGCACGCACTCCGCTGCTCGACTCGCTGCCGCTCGCACCGGTCGTTTTCGTTTCCGTTTCGTGTGCACCGTCGCTAGCCCATCGCCATGTCCGGACGCGGAAAGGGGTTCAAAGTCAAGGGCAAGTCAAAGTCCCGCTCAAGCAGGGCTGGGCTCCAGTTCCCGGTCGGCAGAATCCACCGCCTCCTGCGCAAGGGAAACTACGCAGAGCGCGTCGGCGCCGGGGCGCCCGTCTACCTCGCCGCCGTCATGGAGTACCTCGCGGCTGAGGTGCTCGAGCTGGCCGGAAACGCGGCCCGCGACAACAAGAAGACGCGCATCATCCCGCGCCACCTGCAGCTTGCCATCCGCAACGACGAGGAGCTCAACAAGCTCCTGTCGGGCGTCACCATCGCACAGGGTGGTGTCCTGCCCAACATCCAGGCCGTCCTGCTGCCAAAGAAGACCGAGAAGAAGGCCTAAAGGAGGCCAGGCAATCGCAGCCGCCGCGTGCTCCCCTGCACGCAACGCGCTTTGCCGGCTCGGCCCACAACAATCGGCCCTTTTCAGGGCCACCACACAAACCTACGTCCAAAGCAAAATTTCAGTCGTCCTCGCCGCACCTTGTTTTGTTTTTTAACTTTGCACTTTCACAGCACAGCCGCCGCCGGCGCAGGTCCGCCATCTTGTCGTCCACACAGCCCGTGTGGCCCAACACACACACACACACACATTTTGCACGGTCGCAGTCGCCTTCCAAACGACAACGGCAGCAATAATGACCATTGTTAAAGGGAGGCGTGTCGACACACCGCCCTCCACTCCCGCGCGCAACGGCCGTCGACACGAACGAAACAGCTGATCCGGCCGCCTTGCCTCGGAAACCCCAACGCCGCCGCAAACACACAGAGCCAAACCACGCAAGCAAATAATCACCGCCTCTCGCACAACAACACACAGCCCGCCATCTCCGTCGCGATCGATACAAAGACACACAAACGAAGCAGCTCCACACACAGCCAGCCACATGACACGTTTCCTTTCCTTCTCCCCTCCCAGTCACATCACGTCGCTCACAAACGGAAAGAAAGAAAGAGAGAGAGAAACAAACAAACAACACAGCGCACGCACGCAGCAACAACACAGACTCTTTCGCACTTTTCAACTTCCGAACAGTGTGGTGGCCCTGAAAAGGGCCGTTTTCTAGTCTCTCCCACCCACAAGCACGGCCGCGGGAAGGCCAGCGCCCGCTGCGACGCAGCCTAACCGCCGAAACCGTACAGGGTGCGCCCCTGCCTCTTCAGGGCGTACACCACGTCCATGGCCGTCACAGTCTTGCGCTTGGCGTGCTCAGTGTACGTCACCGCGTCGCGGATCACGTTCTCCAGGAACACCTTCAGCACCCCGCGGGTCTCCTCGTAGATCAGACCAGAGATGCGCTTCACGCCGCCCCTGCGAGCCAGGCGGCGGATGGCGGGCTTCGTGATGCCCTGGATGTTGTCGCGCAACACCTTGCGGTGCCGCTTGGCGCCACCCTTGCCGAGCCCCTTTCCTCCCTTGCCGCGGCCTGTCATCCTTCCTTCCTCGGGCAAAGCAAAACGTGCACAAACAGCAGCTGCAGCGGCTGGAGAGTCGGCTACGGTCTGCGCCCAGCCGATAGACCATCTTCTTCAGGGTGTGCGCTCTTCACCCCGGTTTCTTGGAGTCCCTGCAGGATGTCCCTGCACTGCCTCCATTCTTCTCTTCGACTAGATGTTGGTAATGCTTCTCTTTTCTTTTGTGTCTTCTCGTTGGCCCTTTTCAGGTATATATTGGCTTCAGGGTTGCCCGCACGTGCGGACAACGGTGCTTGTCCGTGGACAAGCCGTCTTCAGTGCTCCCGGCGCGGACGGCGTTGGGAGCGTCTTATTTCGACGGCTGTTGAACAGCCGCCGGTGAGGCGGTCATCACTGTTTCAGCCACTCTCTGCAGCGTGGCGGCAAGGTGTGTTACCTTGTCGATTGCCGCAGAGAGTGCTGAAATTGCTGCAGCCAGCCCTCCTTCAAGCGCTGAAGTTGCGGCGCCTTGGCTGGTTGCTGCAGGGTGACGTGAGGCGGCTGGCGCGTTGCCGCGCCTTTCGCCTCCCGTCGTTTGGTTGTCTTCTTTGCGCGCCTTCCCGTGGTAGGCGCGCTGGTCATCTGGCGTGCGCTCGCGCGCACGTTTTCTGACGCGGGTGCGCCAGCTTTTGTTGCCCCCTTCAGTGGGGACGGTGGTGGCAGCATTGGCTGCCGGCGTCTGCCTGGCGTGTGCCGGCCGCCTCGCCGGTTTTGCGCCTGGGCGCGGACGGCGGAGGGAGCGGCCGGCAGTCGTCTTCGCCTGCTGCCCGTTTTGGCGAGCTATTGCGGCTTTGAAGACTTCGCAGCCGCGGTAGCTCGCCACGTGTGGGCCGCTGCAGTTCGCACACTTGGGCGTGTGCGACCTCGGTAGCGGACAAAGTCTGCTGGCATGGGCCCCGGCACACTTCACGCACTTCTCGGGGAAGGAGCAGTGGCGAGCCACGTGCCCCATCCCCTGGCAGCGGAAGCATTGTACCAGGCCCCTCTTCTGCTTCAAGTTCTCGACGGTGACCTTGGTATTGGCCACCCTCGTCACCTGGTAGAGCCGCCTGTTTTCTGGTGTATCGGTGGCGATAACCAGAAGTGACGGCGACTCTTTGTGGCTGACGTGCGACTTCACGCGCGTCACGTTGCGCACGCTGAAGTCGAGATCTGTCAGCTCCTCTCGTAGCAGCTCCGGTTGAGCTGCCATCGGTAGTCCCTTAAAGACTATCTTCAATAGTCGCTCGGGGACGGCGGCGTGTGTGAACCAGTGGAGGCCCTGGTTTGACGCCTCGCTCGTCACCTTGATGTAGTCGTCTGTGTTGGCGACCTGTAACCGCACCAGGTTCCCCGCTGCAGCTCGCAAGGTGAAGTCGGCAGTCGTCCACTGCCTTACGAGCTGCAGGAAACCTTTATAGTCTTCGGCCACCTCGAAGACTATGGGCGGCGGCCTCCGGTGTGACCGTCCGGTGGTGGGGACGGCTTCTTCGTCTTCTTCATCATTTGAACAGCCTGCTTGGGCGGCGGCCGTGGGCGCCGACCGCTCTGGAGTAGGCTGTTCAGTCGTAGTTTCGACCGCAAGGGCCCCAAAGCGGTTTGCGGTCGATGTGGGCGGCGGTGTAGGCGTCTTCCTGGGCCTGGCCGCACGTTTCGACGTAACAGTCGTCCAGGTTGCTCCCGCACCGCTGTCGTCAGGTAGGGCGCGTCTTCTGCCCCCGTTTGTGGAGACAGCCAGCTGCCTCCTCTTCTTTGGCGTCTTTTTGGCGCCGGATGCTGCGGTAGTACACGACCGCTTGCGCCGCTCGCCCGCAGGGCGCTGCTGCGTGATGGCCGTCGTTCTCCGCGCCCTCTCGTCGGCCGGTAGTGCGCCGTGCACTACGATGTCATCTTCACTGGATCCGTCGTCCAAGTCGTAGTCCGTGGACGGTGGCCGGGTCGTCCTAGGCGGCGGGTCAGACGGGGCCGCCGGGGGAGCAAGCTCCTCCGGACGGCGGTCTGCCACACCAACATCTCCAGTCGTCGTATGTGGGGGGCCGGATGGGGCCGTCGACCGAGCGGGCTCGGCCGAACGGCGATCCGCCACACCCATAGCTCTACTCAGCGATCCTCTAAACTCCGGGCGTGCCCACGACATCTCTGCGCGCTGCCGGAGCGACGACTGGTCTGGAGTCTGTCTGCCTCTGCGGTCTGCGCCCAGCCTGTGCACCTCTTGTTGAAACTCCTCTGTGGGTTTCTGGGTTTCACGAAGTTTCAGCACGTAGTGTGCTCTTCCTTCCATTTCTTCCAATTGCGAGATCTTTAGTTTCCTAGTTTTCGGTTGTCCATGTTTTGGTGCTTCATAATTTCGAGATTGATTGCGTCTTCGTCAGCGTGCTTGACGAAGATGGTGTGGCCAGCGCAGGTGCGCTCTCCACTCTTCTCGGCTGCCGAGTAGTCGTACTTTCGCGTTCTGCGAAGTTTCGGCGGTGGTGTAAAATATTACAGCCTGTTCTTCGATTCTTCTTCGGAGTCTCTGGACGTCCGCTATCTGGTGGAGTTCCTCAGTTGGGAAGTCCGCCGGCAGATGGAGTGCCCATTTCAGTGCTCTGTTCTGCACTGCCTGGATCCGTTGTAAGTTGGTTGGTGCCGTGTTTCCCCATACGACCGCGGCGTATTCCAGCACTGGTCGTATGAGGGATTTGTAGAGGATCACCCCTAGGTGGTCTGGTAATGAAGAGCGTGGGTTTAGGATGGGGTACAGCATGTTCATGCGCCCCATTGCCTTTTTCCTCGTCTCTTCAATGTGTGGGCGCCACGTTAGACGTTTGTCTAGTGTGACGCCCAGGTATTTTGCCGTTGCGCTCCAGGGGACCGGCCTTCCTCGTAATGTTATCTCCTGGAGGTCAGCCGGCACTTTCCGGTGGGCAATGACGATTGCCTGTGATTTGGCGGCGTTGTACGCCAGCCGCCACTTTGCCGCCCAGTCTTCCAAGTTGTTGGCTGCGGATTGCAGTCGCCTTTGAAGGAGTTGCGGCTGCATGCTGCGGCAGTACACTGCCGTATCGTCCGCGTACAGAGCGAGTTGCACCCGATCTGTGCGTGGTAGGTCGGCAGTGTACAGCGAGTATAGCACTGGACCCAGGACCGAACCTTGCGGGACTCCGGCGAGTATTCGGCGTTCTGTGGAGATTCCACAGTCTGCCCGTACGTGAAACGTGCGACCCGCGAGGTAACTCTGCAGGAGTTTCACGTGTGGCCCAGGAATCCCCAATGTAAATAGTTTATAAAGGAGACCATTGTGCCACACTGAATCAAATGCACGAGACACGTCGAGCAGAAGCGCGCCGAAGTACTCGCGTCGGTCCAGGGCACAGAAGGCTTCCTCTGTCAGCCGCAGTAGTTGCTGTGTGGTGGAGTGTCCCTTCCGGAATCCAAACTGCTCGTCGGGCAGGATGCCCTCCGCGTCGATGTGATTTCCAAGACGCCGCAGGTACAACCTCTCGAAGACCTTCGAGAGTGCTGGCAGCAGGCTGATCGGGCGGTAGTTGTTCGCCCGCCTGTGATCCTTCCCTGGCTTGGGAAGGGCCACGATCTCGGCGTGCTTCCAGCACTCTGGAAATACGCCAGTGCGGATGATGGAATTGAAGATCCCCGTGAGGTGCCCGATTGCGATGGGCGGCAGTTGCTTGAGCAGCTGATTTGTGACGTGGTCGGGGCCTCCTGCCTTCCTGCCGTTGAGATTGCGCAGCTGGATCTCGACTTCCGCTTCCTCTATCGGCTCGATGACGGTGTCGTTGTCTTCGGCCGCCAAGAAGACCGGAAGTCGTTCCTCCACCAGTGCCATGTGTGCCTGGTCTACGGGGTCTTCCACCGGGGTGAAGTTTTCAGCGAACGCGTCCGCGAGGGCGTTGGCCTTTGCGTCCGGTTCGCTGACGAAGACGTTCCCGACTTGCAGTGGCGGTATTTTGGCGGTGCGGCGGATGAATCCCTTCACCGCGTGCCAGGCTGTTCCGTCCTCTGTCTTCAGGGAGGCGACTTTCTGCGACCACTCCTCGATTCTGTGGGCGTCGGCGGCTGCTTTAATCTCCCGCTGCATCCTGTTCAGTTGCCGCTTTGTTGCGGGATTCCGTGTTAGCTGCCATTCGCGGCGAAGTCTGTTCTTCTCCGTGATGGCAGCTTTGAGATGTTGCGGGAATTCACGGGCGTGTGGCTTCTCTGTTCTTCCGTTTGGAGTGGCTGCCGCCACAGCTTCTGCGACTCCTCGGGTGAGGTGCCGCAGCGCCGCTTCCGCACCGTGTTCAGTCGGGTTCGGCGCGTCTCCGATTTTGGCCGCCATTTCTGTTTGGTACGTGTCCCATGTGATGCCCCTGATGTCGTGGCCACGTTTGGTCGTTTGGACGATGTCCGCATTCAGTTCAAAGACCACGGGGGCGTGGTCGGACGCCATCGTGGCCCTCGTTGTGGCGGAGATGAAGTGTCTCACCCCGCGGACGATGGCCACGTCTATGACGTCCGGTTGCGCACCTCTTCGTGTCGGGAAGATGGTCGGCTGGTGCGGTCCTATCACCGCCGCTCCGAGCTGCTCGGCCACCCGATGTAGACGGCGGCCGCTTGTGTTTGTGGTCCTGGAGTTCCAGATGATGTTCTTGGCGTTAACGTCGCCTCCGAGGAATGTGTTTCCAGGGAGGGAAATCAGCGCCGCGAACTCATCTGGCTGCAGTAGACCCCTTGGACGTCGGTATATTGCCACGAAGTTTATCGGTCCTTGATCCGTTTGCACGGCTACTCCCGTGGCCTCTATTGTGGCGAGTTGTGGCAGGTGAATCCGGTGGTGGCGCATCGTCCTCCTTACGTATACCGCCGTGCCGCCACCCGCGGTTGGCCGGTCGTCCCGGTAGCAGTGGTAGTTGGCCACTCCCACTTTCACGCCGGGCTTCAGGTGTGTTTCTGCGACGAGACAGATGTCCAGGTTCTCGTCGCAGATGAAGCTTCTGAATTCAGCGTCCTGGTGACGCAGGCCGTTGGCGTTAAAGACGCCGATTTTTACACCACGGTCGTGTCTATCCATGATGTTTTGTGGAGATGGCCAAGGTGATCGTCTGTGTGATCTGCTCCACAGACGCCGCGTATTTGTTTGGAAGGTCCTCGATCACATGGAGGACCCTGTCTATGAGGCCTGCCAACAGCTGCAGCATTTGGGTGGCCTTGTCTTCCTCCTGTGGTTGTTTTGGAGGATGGGGCGCGTCGATGTGCCGCTGTTGGTAGCGGCTTCCGCGCTGGCGCATTTCCGGGAAGTCAACGGGGCTGTCTATTCTCGGAGGGCGCCGCCCGGGGGCTGCGTCTTCGTTATTTGTGCGCGCTCGTTGCGCGCGCCCGGTAGCAGCAGTGGCTGCCGTCAGATCAGCTGATCGCTGCCGGGCCCATGCGTTAGCACGGGGTGCCGGCTGCGGCCGTGCGGTGCTGCCACCTGTGAGCGGCGCGCCTCTCTGGGCGTCACTTGCCGCTGGCTGTGTCCGTGAGGTGCTGCCACCACGCGGCGGGTTGCGGGACTCCGTCGTGGTAGCGGCCTCCGGGATTGTGTTGTAGGTAGCCGTGGCGGCTGCCTTACCGGCTGCTGGCTGCAACGTCTGCATGCTGCTGCCCTCTGGTGGCGTCGAGCTGTACTCGGCGGCTGGCTTTCCCGGATGCGTCCGGGAGGTGCTGCCCTCTCGCGGCGAGTTTTGAGACTCGCGCGTAAGGGAGGTGGCTGGGACTGCACTGCCGGTCGCGTCGCGAGCTGCCTTACCGACTGTTGGCGGCTGCCTCTGCGTACTCGGCCGGGAGGTGCTGGCCCCTGGCGGCGCTGGGTTGTATCCGGCGCGTCGACCTCCACGTGTCCGGCGGCGTCGTCGTCTTTGTGGCCGACCGGTTGCTGGCCAGTTCTGCGAGTCGCGGAATGCGGTTTTCCCGTTTCTGGCCGTCTTCCCTCCGCGCAGCTGCTGGCCTTGGGCGCGCTCGAGGAAGGCTATGTGCCGTTCACAGCCTCTATACGCGGCCATGTGGTTTTCACCACACAGGGCGCACTTCGGTGTGAAGTCCTTGTGTGGTATACCTTTGATTGTACAATCGCGAGATGCGTGTTCCCCTGCGCATCTCACGCATCTCTCGTCCATGTTGCAGTGTTTCTGGACGTGGCCGAGTTGCTGACACCTGAAGCACTGTGCATAAGGTTGTTTATTGCGCAGGTTTTCGGGTGTCACACTGCAGTTGGCTATTAGACGGAGCTGGAACAGCTGCCTGTTGCGCTCTGTGTTGGGAGCGTACACGCAGAAGAGCGGCGAGTCTTTTCTCGTTCCAGGATTTTTCATTTTGGAGACGCCGCTCACAGCATATCCCAAGTCCTCCAGCTCCTCTTTGATGTGGCTGGGTTCCGTTTTGTACGAGAACCCTCGGTATACTACACGCAGTGGTTTCTCTCTCGTTGCGGAGTACGTGTAGAATTTGATGCCCTTTTCTGTTACTGTTTTATTGAGCATCATGTAGTCTGTGGTGCTATTCGTCTGGACTTTGAATAGCTCCCCAGACACTCGTATTATGAAGTTGTTCTTCCCTAGCACCTTCTGCAGCAGTTGTTGCAGCTCGCGGAATGTGCCAGGGTAATCCAGAACTAGCGGTGGCGGTTTAGAGCGGCGTGGCGGTGCGGGCGTCATCTGCACATCGTCTTCGCTGTCGTCGTCGCTCAGAGCGCTATATTGGTTATCCACAGCAATCGGGGTGGAGGACGGGATATTGGCGCGCTTTGCCGGTTTCTTCACTTGTTCGAAGCCGTCTGCGTCTGCCTGCTGTTGCACTACCTCTCCATTGCTGCGCCTGCGACCTTTGGCCGTCGCCTTCGGCCGTGCGGGAGGGCCTGCTGCCTTCCGGAACTTCCGTGCATTAGATGGCACGGGAGCGTCACCATCAGAATGTCTTCTCTTATTCTGAATGGTGTGGTGCTCCATTTCAGTGACGTCGCCGGCGTTGTCCTGGTTTGGGGCGCTGTTGTCGTGCGCCGCCAGTGATGTGTTGGACGTCGGCAGGAGTGCCAACAAGGAGTTCAGCGCTGCCTCCGCAATTTCTGCTTCCTGGTTTGCAGGCGTTGTTGTTGCAGGTGCGGTGTTGGCTGTGGTTTCGGGAGTCTCGTTCTCGTCATCGAGGACGTAGTAGCTCCCTTCATTGTCCATACATGCCTCCCTCATCTCCTTTCTAATGCGCTGGAGATCCATTGCATCGAGGGACTGAGAGGAAGCACACGCTGTTTCAACAGTCGGTTCAGCGGATGTGTTGCTACCGACTCTGGTTGCGTTCAAGGACGCGGCCTTGTCTGCTGATGCGTTGCCTACGGAGGCAACGCTACGCGATGGAGGAGGAGTACTATCGGAAGGCCGCGAGTGCTCTCCCGACGTACTCGACTCGACTCCCGATGCGTGCAGGGGCGCGGCCCTGTCCGCTGTCGACATATTAGCGAGCGGTGGCGCGGAGCGCTCGGCGCGTGCGTCCGTCTCACGCGGCATCGCTAACTCGAGTGGTCTGCGCCCAGCGCGCCCGCCGCCCCCCTATATAGACTCTGGCCCGCCCTCCCCCCACCACGCGCAACCGAGGGCATATAAGCGCAGCACGGAGGCGCGCGGGCCCGTTGTCAAGGCAGCACCGGACGCCGCGCCGCACCTAACCTCCACGCACGCCGCTCCGCTACCGCTACCGCCATGGCCCGCACAAAGCAAACGGCCCGCAAGTCCACCGGCGGAAAGGCGCCGCGCAAACAGCTCGCCACCAAGGCGGCGAGGAAGAGCGCGCCCGCCACCGGAGGCGTCAAGAAGCCCCACCGCTACAGGCCGGGCACCGTCGCCCTGCGAGAAATCAGGCGCTACCAGAAGAGCACAGAGCTGCTCATCCGCAAGCTGCCATTCCAGCGCCTAGTGCGCGAGATCGCCCAGGACTTCAAGACCGACCTGCGCTTCCAGAGCTCCGCAGTCATGGCCCTGCAGGAGGCCAGCGAGGCCTACCTCGTCGGCCTCTTCGAAGACACCAACCTGTGCGCAATCCACGCCAAGCGCGTCACCATCATGCCCAAGGACATCCAGCTCGCGCGCCGCATCCGCGGCGAGCGCGCCTAAACCGCGCCGCGGCACCGCACCGCACAAACAAAAACGGCCCTTTTCAGGGCCACTAACATCTCTCCGTCGCGAGCAACCTTTGTCGGTCGCCTGCCTCTCGCCCCGCAACCCAAAAACAAAAACCACCACTTCCCGTCCGTCCGCCACACCCGCTCACTCTGCCTGCCTGCTAGCAGCGCGCAACAATCACACATCATCCCTCCCCGGCGCACAATACCCAACGGCCGACGTCACACCGCACGGGTGGCTGGCCGGCCGCCGCTTTCGTTTCGAAAACAAAAACAAAAACACCCGCACTCCACTCCGACGGCCAACGGCCAGGCAGGCGCGCTCGCTCGCTCTACACGCCACCGAAATCCCCCGCCGACTCCTTCCCACATCTCAACGTGCCCCCCGTTGCAAAACATAACACACACAAAGGAACAAAACAAAGACCAGACACGACTCGACAAGACGACAGACATCCGAGAAGAACGAACGCAGGCAAGCCAACCAACGTATTCAAACAAAACAACAACGTGACAGAAAACCAACCGTCGGCCGCCGCCACAAACACGGCGACAATCAACCACGACAACAACAACAACACCGCTTACCGCTACCGCCGCCCACACCCGCCACCGACCCCCGCAATCCAACCACCGCGGCACGCAAACAGCATCCCCACGGGCATACAGACAGACCCCCACACCAAACGCAACACGACAATCAAAACCTTCCCCGACGTGCTTTGATGGCCCTGAGAAGGGCCGTTTTGGGCCGCGCGTCTCTTGCGCGCCACTAGACGACGACGGGGGGTGGGGACGACGGAGCCAAGCGCCAAACCCTTCCTTTCCCATCTCTTTCTCCTCTACTCTACTTCTTCTTCTTGGGCGAAGCCTTCGCCTTAGACGGCGTCGTCGCCTTCTTCGGGCGCGGCGCCTTCGGCTTCTTCGTCGGAACCTTGGCGGCCTTCTTCGCCTTCGACGGCGACTTGGCCTTGGCCGGCTTGGCCGCAGCCGCCTTCTTCGCACCCGCGGGAGCGGCCGACGCCGCAGACGCCTTCTTGGCGGCGCCCGCCTTCCGACCGGTCGCCGCCTTCACGCCACCAGCCTTCTTTGCGCCGGCCGCACGGGCGCCCTTCTTCTCCTTGCTGGCCGGAGCGGCGCGCTTCTTCTTGGCACCGCCAGCACGAGCCTTGCCGCCCTCGGCCGCCCCCCCGCCGCCGCCGGCGCCGGCAAGCTTGAACGAGCCGGACGCGCCCTTCCCCTTCGTCTGCACCAGCTCGCCCGCCACGACGGCCGACTTGAGGTACTTCTTGATAAACGGCGCCAGCTTCTCCGCGTCCAGCTTGTAGTGCGCGGCTATGTACTTCTTGATCGCCTGCAGCGACGACCCGCCGCGCTCCTTCAGACTCTTGATGGCGGCCGTCACCATCTCAGAGGTGCGCGGGTGCGCAGGCTTGGCGCGCGGCTTCTTCGCAGACGACGCAGACTTGGCCTTCTTCGTAGTGCCGGTGGCGGCGGGTGCCGCAGCAGTCTCGTTCGTAGCCGCCTGATCTGCCATTTCGACGACGCGCGTAACACACAGCGAGAGCGAGCGGGACGGCAGGCACGCAAGCACAGCACAGCAGCAGAGCAGAGAATCACAAGGCCCAGCCAGTGTCGCGGGCGGGCGCGGACGGCCGAGAGAGCGGCCGCCACTCTGCGCGCCGCCGCGCCGCGCCTCCCGCGCTTGCTACCGCCCAACGTCCGACAGCCTGTGCGGAGCAGCCCCAAACCTGCGCCACAACCGCCCGCGCCTTTCAAACCACCGAGGATGGGGCTACACACAGCCACACCACAGTCGCCAACCAGTCGCCACGGCAGCGCCGCAAACCACGGCCAAACTGCAGCTACCGCGCGCTACAGCCTGGGTCGGCCCGCCGAGAATCGCCGCCCCCGCCCAAATGCCGCCCCCACAGCCCCAGCCGACGACCCGCCACAATGGCCAAACCTTCGGCAAAACTCCCACACCGTCGCCGCGGCAGCCCGGCCAGCGCGGCCGGCGCCACAGCCACACAAGCCGAGGCGTGCGGCGATGACGGCCGTGCAAACGCGCCTCCGCCGCCCCATCGCCTTCCGTCGCCCTCCCGCCGTTTCCCGATCGGCCCGCAGCCGTCGGGCCACATCGCGCGCCGTCCTCCTCCTCTCGCCGGCCAACATTCACAGCCGTTTCTCACCAATTGCCCGCCGCAAACGGACGCCGCCTGCGCAACAGGCGCCGCCGCCCCTCGCCGCTTCCGACCCAACCCCTCGACCGAGGCAAACCGCAATCCGAATCTACAGACCAACCCAATCTGCCGTCAAGCACACACGACAGCCGACCTTACACGTTACGCGTTACACATTACGTTTACACGTCTACGTTAGGTTAGGTTAGGTGGACGTGGGTTAGGTTAAGGGGACTTGGGTTAGGTTAAGCGTCAAACTTAGGTTAAGCATTCAAACACGTCAGGCGTCAGAGGTTAGGTTAGGTTAGGTTACACGTTAGGTTAAGGGGTCAGTGCTAGGTTAAGAAGCGTCAAACGTAGGTTAAAAAAGCGTTCAAACGTGAGGCGTGAGCCGGACAGCTTACCTTACGTAGACGTTAGGGGCTCACAGGCTGAGCTCACCTCGCCACACCACAGGTTAGGTTCGGTTCGGTTCGCTCGGCTCAGCGTAAAGCGCCGAGGTCAGGGTTACGTTCGTTCACCTTCGGGCGCCACACTTTCGGTTGAAAGGTCGCGACGGGACGACGTCGGCACGCACGCCGCAAACGAACAAAAACGTACAGACGACGTCGGAAACCGCCGACAGACGGGGGAGCAGCACGACCACGACCAGACACCGAGCGCGAACGAGACACACGCGAACCACCCCCACCGGCCAAAGGGCACCACACAACAACCCAGAGCACCACGTGTCGACACCAGAGCAACCCGCCGCTCACGCGACATGGCTGGCACCGAAGGGCAACCGCCCGCAACTGCGCTTTCCGCGCCGGCCCGGATGCACGTCGTGCTACAACAACACCACTACCGTACACAGCCGCTGTTCACAACATCACTATCAATGGCGCGCCCGCGGCTCGCCGCCGTCGCAGTCGCAGCCCCAACGCCAGCACTTTTGCACCACCATTCACACGCACCGCAACACAGCTCGCCGACACAGCCGAACAAAACAAACACCACACAACAACAGCAACAACAACGCCGCCGCCTCTACTTGTGCCGGCGACCCACCCCGCCGATGGCGCACCTTTCGCCAGCCGGCAATCGACACACACGCACCCACCCACCGGGGCCCAGTGCAAAAAAAAAAAAAAAAAAAAAAAAAAAAAAAAAAAAAAACACACAAAAACAAAAAAACCAAACAACACAAACGACACGGGAAGCGCACACCGCCACTTCGCGCGCACGCCACCAACCAGTCGTCGTCTCAAAATAACAAACACAAACAAAATAAACTAACAACTAGGGCAACACAAAACAAAAACGCCTCGCACGAACCGAACCGCCCACAAAAAGGACAAGCACACGCACAGCCTCTGCTGACGACCACGACGCAGCGGCACGCTGCTCCTGTCCCGCGCCCCGCGCCCCGCGCCCCACTCGATTCACAACTCACGCGACACCGTCAACGACGGGCTCGCTTCCCGCAACCTACCACCTTTCCGCCACGACGCACAGCCCCAGCCCCACCCGACGACTGCACTTTCACCACCGCCTCCCCCTTCCCCCCCAAAACACACACACACACACACACACACACACACACACACACACAGCCAGCCAAAAACGCACTCGCGACCCACACATGCACGTGCATCGGCACACGCCAACCAGTCAACGTCGACAACCACACGCAAGGCTCGAAACGAAAACGAAACCGGCGTCCTTCCACGTTGCCATCAAGCTACGCGACACAAGACACAAGGAACCAACACAACAGCCGGCCCCACTAATTCCCACTCTCACGCCGCAAAAAGCACACCGACACCGCCAAACACGCACGCACATTCCCCTTCGCACTGACACCACCGACCGGCTCGCTACCACACACCTCTCGGCAGCCGTTTTCACGCCAATTCGCCACACCGCCCACACAGTCGACAAGCGCCCGCCCTGTACGGCACACGCAACGACGCAGCGCAGCAAAGGGCGCCCGCAACACATACCTCTCCGCCGCCCGACGCGCCAACCGCCACGCCACACCACACCGCACCGCCAGCCACTCGCAAATTGTGCACTGCCACCAGCCACACGTCCAACACGCCGCGCCGCCTCCGGCCACCCGCCAGGGGGCGCTCACGTCCGCGACAACAGCGCGGCCCGCCGGGCCGGGCCGAACCGAACCGAGCCGCCGCTGCTCTGCACTCGGCACGGCCACACCCTGCTGCAGACCGGGCTCGTCCCTCTGTACGCGTCTGCCTGCGCATCAACACAACACGACCTTTTGTTTTTTTTTTTTCTCTCTCTACCGCCATCCCTTCTTCTCGCGTTTTACTCGTTGTTGCAGCAGCGGCGCACACCTACACATCCACAGCCCCAGCCGAGCCGGCCTCACCTCAGGGCCCGCCGCCAGCGTCTCCTCCTCGGGCACAGGTGCGGTGCTGTGGCCGCCCATCCAACCGCATTGCTGGCCGTCCAGCCACCAGGCGTTCCCACTGCCGCGAGCCACGCCGCGCACCGACCCTGCTGCAGAAAACGAAGCATAGCCAGAGACCGACCGATACACAAAGCAAGCCGTCGCCTCGCCTCTTGTCCTTCCTGCCTTCCTTCCGCCCCCGCCCTTCTCACACCACCGCCTCTCCACTTTCGCCCCCCCCTCCTTTTTTTTTTTTTTTTTTGTTTTCTTCTTTCTTTCTTTCTTTCTTTGGCCCTCTCTCCTTCCCGCCATGGCGGTTACGGCACCGCGCTGCAGCGGCAGATTTTTTTGCGCCCACACGCCTACTCCTACCACCATTAACCTTGCCCTGCCCTGCCCTGCCCTGCCCTGCCCTGCCCATCAACGTCGCAGTCGAACCGACGCTTGCCAACACACTGCCCACGTTCCTTTCTCTTTTCGGCCTACGCCCATTACGCGCCGCCGCCACAGCACCTTCCCTTCCCACAACACACCGACGTCATCACACGCACCCAAAACAGGGGCCACGACCGTGTTCCTCGCCCACTCCCATCCCGCACGGTACGCACATTCCCAACTACTACCGCGCACCCTCCCTTTCCAATCTGTGTGTCTCTGTGTCTGTGTCCTGTCCGCGCGTGACGCCTCTCAACATCCGCCGTCCCCCGTCCCGTTTTCGCCCCCATGCCGTCGTCGCGCCGCCTCCTCCCCGTCCACCGCCGCCCCTGTCCGCCCCGCACCACACCATACACCGCTGCTTGTCCCGGCCGTTGCCACCAAAGGCGCCGACCGCAAACGCGCCACGCCGCAGCCCCCGTGCGTCTCGCGCTCGCTTGCATCTCCGTGCCGACGCTGCCTCTCTTCCCGCTCGCACTCGACCTCGACAACACAGTCTTTGGCTCCGCCACTGCGTGTTCCGGTGGTACGCACGCTGCAACACGTATGTATTCATTACCAGAGCGATGGCGAGGCATGACAGCATCTCTGTCTGACCAGAGAGTTCTTTATCGCTGCTAGTCGGCGCTTGGACCGCGCCAGACGACAGTAGTGGCACGCACCGGGTCGCCAGGAACAGTTGTTATATATATATTGTAGCGCGAGTCGGGAGAGGTAGTAGTCGGTCGACAGTAGTAGCGGGTGGACGGTTGTACTGAGCGGGCGTCGGCGGCGTGCTCTGCTCGTCTCGCGACTCTGGTCACGGTTCGGGACGATGTATAGTCTATTGTGTTATAATCAAAAGGTGGTGTGACGCTGCATTGCGCAAATCTGATAACGTATGTTCATTGTACTTATTTTGTTCAACAACAAAAGCCCCACTATTACTTTTTTTCTAAAGTAACTTTTGTCTCTTAACGAAAAACATTCACTTTTTAAAGACTACTTCCTATGGCATTTCCCTCCAAGGAGTGCAATTAATTACCAGCCAGCACTCATTCATTGCACACAGCTGTGTAAGGGGTATCTACAATTGAGGAGCGGATATAAATGCAATTTTTTTGTTTTTTTTTGTTTTTTTTTTTTTTTTTTTTTTTTTGTGTGTGTGTGTGTGTGTTGTAACCTCCCAGCAAAATTTAAAATAATGGACAATGTTATTTACGGATGCTAATGGACATTGCGCTAATTGTAACCTCGCCCACAATGAGAGGTATTGAAAATGGCAACAAAAATGTGAAATTCGCAATCTGACTCAAATATAAAGTCTTCACACAACATTTAAAAAAGTCCGTTCAGTGACAAGAAACTTCAATTAAACCGAAATATCGGTCTTTGGCCCTGTGCAAAACAATCAGAATTAAAGTCTTACCTCCGAATAAATGGATGTCACATTTCTGCTCTGGTTGTTGCGCAGCGCTTGGAGGAACTGCATTGCAAATAATAATATTCTCTTTTTTTGTGATTTTAGTGACATTTTTCTTCAAAGAAGTGGAATGAAATGTGAAGTGCAACGAACTCTTTAGTTCAATAAACAATTAAATGTTTGAAAAATGCTTTTGAAATAAAAATTATTATTGGGGAACTTGTTGGAGAATAATTACAATAAATACAATTTTTCATTATCTAATGATTATATTAATTAACAGTATACCTTATTCACCATCTTGACCAGTGTTGCCGACCGCCTACATCACACAACCGCGCTCGGCTGCTACTACTGACCGACCGCTCTGCATGACGACTATTAGCGTACTGCACGCGACGACTACTGACAGAGTACAGCCCTCAACTACACATAGCTACGGACTCGCAACGACTACTGACTGACTGAGAACCGCTCGCAACACTCGCGCAGTCCAGCGCAAACTCTCTGGTCACAGATGCTACAATGTCTCGCCATCGCTACTATGTTACATACGTGTTTCAGTGTCTTTTTCATTGGGGTAACGATCTTTGGCTCTTTTTATTCTGAATACAGGGCCAAAGGTCAACGCTGCTGCCCTTATACAATTTATCAGGTTTCATTATGTCTGTTGCAATGTTACATACGGTTCACTCTTTCATTAATATTATCGTTGGGTTTGTTTTGTAGGGACGTTAACATTCTGGCACATTTTTATTATCATCGGACTCTCTGCTATTTGTGCAGGGAGGTTATACCTGGGTCCATTTCCATTTTAATATTGATAGACTTTTTGTTTTCTCGTTGTTTTTCCTTCTTTTTTTTTTGTTTTGTTTTTCCCGCTCTCACCACCACCGCCGCATCACGCCTTCCGTTTTCTTGGTTTCTTTTCTGTTCTTCAACTGCTTCAACATCACCGCGCCCCATTTCCACACCACAGCCATCAGCCTCCAAGACGGGCGGGCGCAGTGTGCCATTTCCGGCGCACAAGCACACCCGTACGGTACTCTCCTCGCCCCCACGCCACCAACAACACAGCGACCACGCGGCTTTCAGGCATGGCACGGCACCGGCGAAATGCGCCGCCCCCGCCCCTCCGCGCATCCGTCCGTCTCGCCACGTTCACTGACAGCCGCGTCTGCGGCTACACCACGACAACCACAACACAACACCGCTCCCCTCCCTGGCAACTCACATTGTTTTTCTCCTCCTCTTTTGCACAAACCACAACGCCGAGCACAGGCGCAAGCCACCCACACCGCGCCCCTCCCCGTCCCGTCTTTGGCCGCCGCTCCTCGTTTGCCCCCTCCCATCTCCCGAAATGCCATGCCAGCAGCGTTACGCATGCCCCTCCCCTGTCCACACAACACTACCGCCTAACGAACAGCCTTCCGGGCCACATGCAGGGCACGCCCACCTCCAAACACTGCCAATTCACGGACGCACGCACACACACACTCACTTTCTCGACACCTTTCTGTACGGAGGGTGCGTCATCTCGACCGTGACAGAGTGACGGCAACTATCGACGATCCATTTCCCCCCAATGGTAAAACATGTCCACTAACACCTACATACATCATTCACGTACACAGACAATAGCATACACACAATGGGAGGGCACACGAACATGGACGGCACGGCACTGTCATACACTCTTCCTCAGAACCATATCAACAAACGTTACGTACATCCGGGAAAGCGAAAGCGAAAGCAAAAGCAAAGGCAAAGCCCAATGCAGCCGTCAAAGGTAACGTTCACCACGGCAGACACTTGCAGCCGCGCCGCCGTTAAACGCATTTCAGTGCGGCTCCAATACGCCTCCGACACGGGAACGTTCCGTTGCTCTACGAATGCGTTTCTCCCCTTTTTCCCTTCCTCTCTCTTTTGCCCCCCCTCCTTGCACTCTTGCCTCATTCCTCACGTTCTGCCCAGACATTCGACCGATCAAAGTCAACCTTTCGTTACCGTTCTCAGCGCGACGGTGTACAACAGTATGACGGGTGTGCCCAAGACTTCGGTTCAGTTGCGTGACGCCCGTCTATCGCGCCGATCGACAGTTACTCAGGGGGCGACGGATCGGACCACGTCACCGACACACAAAACACTTTCAAACAAACAAATACGCACCGGATGGACACAGACAAACACGTGTACAGACATTCGCCAAACAAACGACCGCCGCCGCCGCCGCCGCCGCCGCCGCCGCCGTCGTCGTCTAGCGTCGCGCTTACTGTACTGCACTGGACACGCGTGCATCTTGAATGACGACATCGGTGTGCGTGCGTCGTACGCAATCAGTCAGACACGGCTATCAAACATCAGAGTCGAATGGTACATCATCGTGCGTGTTCGCCGTACACGTACAGTACAATACAACAACAATGCGTCTTAATGGCAGGTTCATTTCAACGTCACTCACACACCTCCACGCTGCAGTTACGTCGCACCATTGTCAAACTCGGCGTACAGCAAAGGGAATAGTGGGCGGCAAAAAAAAAAAAAAACAACCAAACAAAAACATTTCACATTTCACCCTCGCCATGTATGATGTGCAAAAAAACAAACCCGCAAACGGCCGTCGTTACGGTGACACAAAAGTCGCCGATCGCACAGTCCCCCCTCGCAGACGGGTAACACACACACACACACCAACAACACCAATGGGTCAAAAACCACGCCAACGAGGCGTGCCACCATTCCACGCCACGGCGACCAACCTCGTGGCCGTACCCCGCGCAACACGCTTTGACGCGCCCCCCCACCCACAATCAAAATGCACACATACATCACAGCCGTCCACACAAACAACAACAACAATTCCGCCCTTCCCGCAAAAGGCAAGTTGGTGGCCCTGAAAAGGGCCGTTTTGCCGCTCTCGCAACGGAGGAGCCTTCTCCATCCTTCCTTCCATTCCAGAGCCACCTCCTTACTTGGAGCTCGTGTACTTGGTCACCGCCTTCGTGCCCTCGCTCACGGCGTGCTTGGCCAGCTCGCCAGGCAGCAACAGCCGCACAGCGGTCTGGATCTCGCGGGACGTGATGGTCGAGCGCTTGTTGTAGTGCGCCAGCCGAGAAGCCTCGGCCGCAATGCGCTCGAAAATGTCGTTCACGAAGCTGTTCATGATGCTCATCGCCTTCGACGAGATGCCCGTGTCAGGGTGCACCTGCTTCAGCACCTTGTAGATGTAGATGGCATAGCTCTCCTTCCTCTTGCGCTTCTTCTTCTTGTCGCCCTTCGAAATGTTCTTCTGCGCCTTGCCAGCCTTCTTGGCGGCCTTCCCGCTAGTCTTGGGCGGCATCTCGAACCAACGTACGGCAGCAGCAACACCAGTACCAAGCGCTCCGCTCTAGTCAGCGTCTCCCCACACAGTGGCACCCGCCGCCAGCCGCCGCCGCACCTTTACCAGCTCGCCCTGTTGCGGCCGCCGACCAATGGGGCGCGCGCGCAACCGGCCGCCGCACCCGAGCCCATAAAGCACCCCCACCCCGGCTGCGCCGGCACGCACTCCGCTGCTCGACTCGCTGCCGCTCGCACCGGTCGTTTTCGTTTCCGTTTCGTGTGCACCGTCGCTAGCCCATCGCCATGTCCGGACGCGGAAAGGGGTTCAAAGTCAAGGGCAAGTCAAAGTCCCGCTCAAGCAGGGCTGGGCTCCAGTTCCCGGTCGGCAGAATCCACCGCCTCCTGCGCAAGGGAAACTACGCAGAGCGCGTCGGCGCCGGGGCGCCCGTCTACCTCGCCGCCGTCATGGAGTACCTCGCGGCTGAGGTGCTCGAGCTGGCCGGAAACGCGGCCCGCGACAACAAGAAGACGCGCATCATCCCGCGCCACCTGCAGCTTGCCATCCGCAACGACGAGGAGCTCAACAAGCTCCTGTCGGGCGTCACCATCGCACAGGGTGGTGTCCTGCCCAACATCCAGGCCGTCCTGCTGCCAAAGAAGACCGAGAAGAAGGCCTAAAGGAGGCCAGGCAATCGCAGCCGCCGCGTGCTCCCCTGCACGCAACGCGCTTTGCCGGCTCGGCCCACAACAATCGGCCCTTTTCAGGGCCACCACACAAACCTACGTCCAAAGCAAAATTTCAGTCGTCCTCGCCGCACCTTGTTTTGTTTTTTAACTTTGCACTTTCACAGCACAGCCGCCGCCGGCGCACGTCCGCCATCTTGTCGTCCACACAGCCCGTGTGGCCCAACACACACACACACACACATTTTGCACGGTCGCAGTCGCCTTCCAAACGACAACGGCAGCAATAATGACCATTGTTAAAGGGAGGCGTGTCGACACACCGCCCTCCACTCCCGCGCGCAACGGCCGTCGACACGAACGAAACAGCTGATCCGGCCGCCTTGCCTCGGAAACCCCAACGCCGCCGCAAACACACAGAGCCAAACCACGCAAGCAAATAATCACCGCCTCTCGCACAACAACACACAGCCCGCCATCTCCGTCGCGATCGATACAAAGACACACAAACGAAGCAGCTCCACACACAGCCAGCCACATGACACGTTTCCTTTCCTTCTCCCCTCCCAGTCACATCACGTCGCTCACAAACGGAAAGAAAGAAAGAGAGAGAGAAACAAACAAACAACACAGCGCACACACGCAGCAACAACACAGACTCTTTCGCACTTTTCAACTTCCGAACAGTGTGGTGGCCCTGAAAAGGGCCGTTTTCTAGTCTCTCCCACCCACAAGCACGGCCGCGGGAAGGCCAGCGCCCGCTGCGACGCAGCCTAACCGCCGAAACCGTACAGGGTGCGCCCCTGCCTCTTCAGGGCGTACACCACGTCCATGGCCGTCACAGTCTTGCGCTTGGCGTGCTCAGTGTACGTCACCGCGTCGCGGATCACGTTCTCCAGGAACACCTTCAGCACCCCGCGGGTCTCCTCGTAGATCAGACCAGAGATGCGCTTCACGCCGCCCCTGCGAGCCAGGCGGCGGATGGCGGGCTTCGTGATGCCCTGGATGTTGTCGCGCAACACCTTGCGGTGCCGCTTGGCGCCACCCTTGCCGAGCCCCTTTCCTCCCTTGCCGCGGCCTGTCATCCTTCCTTCCTCGGGCAAAGCAAAACGTGCACAAACAGCAGCTGCAGCGGCTGGAGAGTCGGCTACGGTCTGCGCCCAGCGCGCCCGCCGCCCCCCTATATAGACTCTGGCCCGCCCTCCCCCCACCACGCGCAACCGAGGGCATATAAGCGCAGCACGGAGGCGCGCGGGCCCGTTGTCAAGGCAGCACCGGACGCCGCGCCGCACCTAACCTCCACGCACGCCGCTCCGCTACCGCTACCGCCATGGCCCGCACAAAGCAAACGGCCCGCAAGTCCACCGGCGGAAAG
Source organism: Schistocerca americana (assembly GCF_021461395.2). Taxonomy (NCBI): domain Eukaryota; kingdom Metazoa; phylum Arthropoda; class Insecta; order Orthoptera; family Acrididae; genus Schistocerca; species Schistocerca americana. The sequence continues at coordinate 94,811 of NW_025725930.1, read as the reverse complement.
GCGCCGCGCAAACAGCTCGCCACCAAGGCGGCGAGGAAGAGCGCGCCCGCCACCGGAGGCGTCAAGAAGCCCCACCGCTACAGGCCGGGCACCGTCGCCCTGCGAGAAATCAGGCGCTACCAGAAGAGCACAGAGCTGCTCATCCGCAAGCTGCCATTCCAGCGCCTAGTGCGCGAGATCGCCCAGGACTTCAAGACCGACCTGCGCTTCCAGAGCTCCGCAGTCATGGCCCTGCAGGAGGCCAGCGAGGCCTACCTCGTCGGCCTCTTCGAAGACACCAACCTGTGCGCAATCCACGCCAAGCGCGTCACCATCATGCCCAAGGACATCCAGCTCGCGCGCCGCATCCGCGGCGAGCGCGCCTAAACCGCGCCGCGGCACCGCACCGCACAAACAAAAACGGCCCTTTTCAGGGCCACTAACATCTCTCCGTCGCGAGCAACCTTTGTCGGTCGCCTGCCTCTCGCCCCGCAACCCAAAAACAAAAACCACCACTTCCCGTCCGTCCGCCACACCCGCTCACTCTGCCTGCCTGCTAGCAGCGCGCAACAATCACACATCATCCCTCCCCGGCGCACAATACCCAACGGCCGACGTCACACCGCACGGGTGGCTGGCCGGCCGCCGCTTTCGTTTCGAAAACAAAAACAAAAACACCCGCACTCCACTCCGACGGCCAACGGCCAGGCAGGCGCGCTCGCTCGCTCTACACGCCACCGAAATCCCCCGCCGACTCCTTCCCACATCTCAACGTGCCCCCCGTTGCAAAACATAACACACACAAAGGAACAAAACAAAGACCAGACACGACTCGACAAGACGACAGACATCCGAGAAGAACGAACGCAGGCAAGCCAACCAACGTATTCAAACAAAACAACAACGTGACAGAAAACCAACCGTCGGCCGCCGCCACAAACACGGCGACAATCAACCACGACAACAACAACAACACCGCTTACCGCTACCGCCGCCCACACCCGCCACCGACCCCCGCAATCCAACCACCGCGGCACGCAAACAGCATCCCCACGGGCATACAGACAGACCCCCACACCAAACGCAACACGACAATCAAAACCTTCCCCGACGTGCTTTGATGGCCCTGAGAAGGGCCGTTTTGGGCCGCGCGTCTCTTGCGCGCCACTAGACGACGACGGGGGGTGGGGACGACGGAGCCAAGCGCCAAACCCTTCCTTTCCCATCTCTTTCTCCTCTACTCTACTTCTTCTTCTTGGGCGAAGCCTTCGCCTTAGACGGCGTCGTCGCCTTCTTCGGGCGCGGCGCCTTCGGCTTCTTCGTCGGAACCTTGGCGGCCTTCTTCGCCTTCGACGGCGACTTGGCCTTGGCCGGCTTGGCCGCAGCCGCCTTCTTCGCACCCGCGGGAGCGGCCGACGCCGCAGACGCCTTCTTGGCGGCGCCCGCCTTCCGACCGGTCGCCGCCTTCACGCCACCAGCCTTCTTTGCGCCGGCCGCACGGGCGCCCTTCTTCTCCTTGCTGGCCGGAGCGGCGCGCTTCTTCTTGGCACCGCCAGCACGAGCCTTGCCGCCCTCGGCCGCCCCCCCGCCGCCGCCGGCGCCGGCAAGCTTGAACGAGCCGGACGCGCCCTTCCCCTTCGTCTGCACCAGCTCGCCCGCCACGACGGCCGACTTGAGGTACTTCTTGATAAACGGCGCCAGCTTCTCCGCGTCCAGCTTGTAGTGCGCGGCTATGTACTTCTTGATCGCCTGCAGCGACGACCCGCCGCGCTCCTTCAGACTCTTGATGGCGGCCGTCACCATCTCAGAGGTGCGCGGGTGCGCAGGCTTGGCGCGCGGCTTCTTCGCAGACGACGCAGACTTGGCCTTCTTCGTAGTGCCGGTGGCGGCGGGTGCCGCAGCAGTCTCGTTCGTAGCCGCCTGATCTGCCATTTCGACGACGCGCGTAACACACAGCGAGAGCGAGCGGGACGGCAGGCACGCAAGCACAGCACAGCAGCAGAGCAGAGAATCACAAGGCCCAGCCAGTGTCGCGGGCGGGCGCGGACGGCCGAGAGAGCGGCCGCCACTCTGCGCGCCGCCGCGCCGCGCCTCCCGCGCTTGCTACCGCCCAACGTCCGACAGCCTGTGCGGAGCAGCCCCAAACCTGCGCCACAACCGCCCGCGCCTTTCAAACCACCGAGGATGGGGCTACACACAGCCACACCACAGTCGCCAACCAGTCGCCACGGCAGCGCCGCAAACCACGGCCAAACTGCAGCTACCGCGCGCTACAGCCTGGGTCGGCCCGCCGAGAATCGCCGCCCCCGCCCAAATGCCGCCCCCACAGCCCCAGCCGACGACCCGCCACAATGGCCAAACCTTCGGCAAAACTCCCACACCGTCGCCGCGGCAGCCCGGCCAGCGCGGCCGGCGCCACAGCCACACAAGCCGAGGCGTGCGGCGATGACGGCCGTGCAAACGCGCCTCCGCCGCCCCATCGCCTTCCGTCGCCCTCCCGCCGTTTCCCGATCGGCCCGCAGCCGTCGGGCCACATCGCGCGCCGTCCTCCTCCTCTCGCCGGCCAACATTCACAGCCGTTTCTCACCAATTGCCCGCCGCAAACGGACGCCGCCTGCGCAACAGGCGCCGCCGCCCCTCGCCGCTTCCGACCCAACCCCTCGACCGAGGCAAACCGCAATCCGAATCTACAGACCAACCCAATCTGCCGTCAAGCACACACGACAGCCGACCTTACACGTTACGCGTTACACATTACGTTTACACGTCTACGTTAGGTTAGGTTAGGTGGACGTGGGTTAGGTTAAGGGGACTTGGGTTAGGTTAAGCGTCAAACTTAGGTTAAGCATTCAAACACGTCAGGCGTCAGAGGTTAGGTTAGGTTAGGTTACACGTTAGGTTAAGGGGTCAGTGCTAGGTTAAGAAGCGTCAAACGTAGGTTAAAAAAGCGTTCAAACGTGAGGCGTGAGCCGGACAGCTTACCTTACGTAGACGTTAGGGGCTCACAGGCTGAGCTCACCTCGCCACACCACAGGTTAGGTTCGGTTCGGTTCGCTCGGCTCAGCGTAAAGCGCCGAGGTCAGGGTTACGTTCGTTCACCTTCGGGCGCCACACTTTCGGTTGAAAGGTCGCGACGGGACGACGTCGGCACGCACGCCGCAAACGAACAAAAACGTACAGACGACGTCGGAAACCGCCGACAGACGGGGGAGCAGCACGACCACGACCAGACACCGAGCGCGAACGAGACACACGCGAACCACCCCCACCGGCCAAAGGGCACCACACAACAACCCAGAGCACCACGTGTCGACACCAGAGCAACCCGCCGCTCACGCGACATGGCTGGCACCGAAGGGCAACCGCCCGCAACTGCGCTTTCCGCGCCGGCCCGGATGCACGTCGTGCTACAACAACACCACTACCGTACACAGCCGCTGTTCACAACATCACTATCAATGGCGCGCCCGCGGCTCGCCGCCGTCGCAGTCGCAGCCCCAACGCCAGCACTTTTGCACCACCATTCACACGCACCGCAACACAGCTCGCCGACACAGCCGAACAAAACAAACACCACACAACAACAGCAACAACAACGCCGCCGCCTCTACTTGTGCCGGCGACCCACCCCGCCGATGGCGCACCTTTCGCCAGCCGGCAATCGACACACACGCACCCACCCACCGGGGCCCAGTGCAAAAAAAAAAAAAAAAAAAAAAAAAAAAAAAAAAAAAAAAAAAACACACAAAAACAAAAAAACCAAACAACACAAACGACACGGGAAGCGCACACCGCCACTTCGCGCGCACGCCACCAACCAGTCGTCGTCTCAAAATAACAAACACAAACAAAATAAACTAACAACTAGGGCAACACAAAACAAAAACGCCTCGCACGAACCGAACCGCCCACAAAAAGGACAAGCACACGCACAGCCTCTGCTGACGACCACGACGCAGCGGCACGCTGCTCCTGTCCCGCGCCCCGCGCCCCGCGCCCCACTCGATTCACAACTCACGCGACACCGTCAACGACGGGCTCGCTTCCCGCAACCTACCACCTTTCCGCCACGACGCACAGCCCCAGCCCCACCCGACGACTGCACTTTCACCACCGCCTCCCCCTTCCCCCCCAAAACACACACACACACACACACACACACACACACACACACAGCCAGCCAAAAACGCACTCGCGACCCACACATGCACGTGCATCGGCACACGCCAACCAGTCAACGTCGACAACCACACGCAAGGCTCGAAACGAAAACGAAACCGGCGTCCTTCCACGTTGCCATCAAGCTACGCGACACAAGACACAAGGAACCAACACAACAGCTGGCCCCACTAATTCCCACTCTCACGCCGCAAAAAGCACACCGACACCGCCAAACACGCACGCACATTCCCCTTCGCACTGACACCACCGACCGGCTCGCTACCACACACCTCTCGGCAGCCGTTTTCACGCCAATTCGCCACACCGCCCACACAGTCGACAAGCGCCCGCCCTGTACGGCACACGCAACGACGCAGCGCAGCAAAGGGCGCCCGCAACACATACCTCTCCGCCGCCCGACGCGCCAACCGCCACGCCACACCACACCGCACCGCCAGCCACTCGCAAATTGTGCACTGCCACCAGCCACACGTCCAACACGCCGCGCCGCCTCCGGCCACCCGCCAGGGGGCGCTCACGTCCGCGACAACAGCGCGGCCCGCCGGGCCGGGCCGAACCGAACCGAGCCGCCGCTGCTCTGCACTCGGCACGGCCACACCCTGCTGCAGACCGGGCTCGTCCCTCTGTACGCGTCTGCCTGCGCATCAACACAACACGACCTTTTGTTTTTTTTTTTTCTCTCTCTACCGCCATCCCTTCTTCTCGCGTTTTACTCGTTGTTGCAGCAGCGGCGCACACCTACACATCCACAGCCCCAGCCGAGCCGGCCTCACCTCAGGGCCCGCCGCCAGCGTCTCCTCCTCGGGCACAGGTGCGGTGCTGTGGCCGCCCATCCAACCGCATTGCTGGCCGTCCAGCCACCAGGCGTTCCCACTGCCGCGAGCCACGCCGCGCACCGACCCTGCTGCAGAAAACGAAGCATAGCCAGAGACCGACCGATACACAAAGCAAGCCGTCGCCTCGCCTCTTGTCCTTCCTGCCTTCCTTCCGCCCCCGCCCTTCTCACACCACCGCCTCTCCACTTTCGCCCCCCCCTCCTTTTTTTTTTTTTTTTTGTTTTCTTCTTTCTTTCTTTCTTTCTTTGGCCCTCTCTCCTTCCCGCCATGGCGGTTACGGCACCGCGCTGCAGCGGCAGATTTTTTTGCGCCCACACGCCTACTCCTACCACCATTAACCTTGCCCTGCCCTGCCCTGCCCTGCCCTGCCCTGCCCATCAACGTCGCAGTCGAACCGACGCTTGCCAACACACTGCCCACGTTCCTTTCTCTTTTCGGCCTACGCCCATTACGCGCCGCCGCCACAGCACCTTCCCTTCCCACAACACACCGACGTCATCACACGCACCCAAAACAGGGGCCACGACCGTGTTCCTCGCCCACTCCCATCCCGCACGGTACGCACATTCCCAACTACTACCGCGCACCCTCCCTTTCCAATCTGTGTGTCTCTGTGTCTGTGTCCTGTCCGCGCGTGACGCCTCTCAACATCCGCCGTCCCCCGTCCCGTTTTCGCCCCCATGCCGTCGTCGCGCCGCCTCCTCCCCGTCCACCGCCGCCCCTGTCCGCCCCGCACCACACCATACACCGCTGCTTGTCCCGGCCGTTGCCACCAAAGGCGCCGACCGCAAACGCGCCACGCCGCAGCCCCCGTGCGTCTCGCGCTCGCTTGCATCTCCGTGCCGACGCTGCCTCTCTTCCCGCTCGCACTCGACCTCGACAACACAGTCTTTGGCTCCGCCACTGCGTGTTCCGGTGGTACGCACGCTGCAACACGTATGTATTCATTACCAGAGCGATGGCGAGGCATGACAGCATCTCTGTCTGACCAGAGAGTTCTTTATCGCTGCTAGTCGGCGCTTGGACCGCGCCAGACGACAGTAGTGGCACGCACCGGGTCGCCAGGAACAGTTGTTATATATATATTGTAGCGCGAGTCGGGAGAGGTAGTAGTCGGTCGACAGTAGTAGCGGGTGGACGGTTGTACTGAGCGGGCGTCGGCGGCGTGCTCTGCTCGTCTCGCGACTCTGGTCACGGTTCGGGACGATGTATAGTCTATTGTGTTATAATCAAAAGGTGGTGTGACGCTGCATTGCGCAAATCTGATAACGTATGTTCATTGTACTTATTTTGTTCAACAACAAAAGCCCCACTATTACTTTTGTTCTAAAGTAACTTTTGTCTCTTAACGAAAAACATTCACTTTTTAAAGACTACTTCCTATGGCATTTCCCTCCAAGGAGTGCAATTAATTACCAGCCAGCACTCATTCATTGCACACAGCTGTGTAAGGGGTATCTACAATTGAGGAGCGGATATAAATGCAATTTTTTTGTTTTTTTTTGTTTTTTTTTTTTTTTTTTTTTTTTTTGTGTGTGTGTGTGTGTGTTGTAACCTCCCAGCAAAATTTAAAATAATGGACAATGTTATTTACGGATGCTAATGGACATTGCGCTAATTGTAACCTCGCCCACAATGAGAGGTATTGAAAATGGCAACAAAAATGTGAAATTCGCAATCTGACTCAAATATAAAGTCTTCACACAACATTTAAAAAAGTCCGTTCAGTGACAAGAAACTTCAATTAAACCGAAATATCGGTCTTTGGCCCTGTGCAAAACAATCAGAATTAAAGTCTTACCTCCGAATAAATGGATGTCACATTTCTGCTCTGGTTGTTGCGCAGCGCTTGGAGGAACTGCATTGCAAATAATAATATTCTCTTTTTTTGTGATTTTAGTGACATTTTTCTTCAAAGAAGTGGAATGAAATGTGAAGTGCAACGAACTCTTTAGTTCAATAAACAATTAAATGTTTGAAAAATGCTTTTGAAATAAAAATTATTATTGGGGAACTTGTTGGAGAATAATTACAATAAATACAATTTTTCATTATCTAATGATTATATTAATTAACAGTATACCTTATTCACCATCTTGACCAGTGTTGCCGACCGCCTACATCACACAACCGCGCTCGGCTGCTACTACTGACCGACCGCTCTGCATGACGACTATTAGCGTACTGCACGCGACGACTACTGACAGAGTACAGCCCTCAACTACACATAGCTACGGACTCGCAACGACTACTGACTGACTGAGAACCGCTCGCAACACTCGCGCAGTCCAGCGCAAACTCTCTGGTCACAGATGCTACAATGTCTCGCCATCGCTACTATGTTACATACGTGTTTCAGTGTCTTTTTCATTGGGGTAACGATCTTTGGCTCTTTTTATTCTGAATACAGGGCCAAAGGTCAACGCTGCTGCCCTTATACAATTTATCAGGTTTCATTATGTCTGTTGCAATGTTACATACGGTTCACTCTTTCATTAATATTATCGTTGGGTTTGTTTTGTAGGGACGTTAACATTCTGGCACATTTTTATTATCATCGGACTCTCTGCTATTTGTGCAGGGAGGTTATACCTGGGTCCATTTCCATTTTAATATTGATAGACTTTTTGTTTTCTCGTTGTTTTTCCTTCTTTTTTTTTTGTTTTGTTTTTCCCGCTCTCACCACCACCGCCGCATCACGCCTTCCGTTTTCTTGGTTTCTTTTCTGTTCTTCAACTGCTTCAACATCACCGCGCCCCATTTCCACACCACAGCCATCAGCCTCCAAGACGGGCGGGCGCAGTGTGCCATTTCCGGCGCACAAGCACACCCGTACGGTACTCTCCTCGCCCCCACGCCACCAACAACACAGCGACCACGCGGCTTTCAGGCATGGCACGGCACCGGCGAAATGCGCCGCCCCCGCCCCTCCGCGCATCCGTCCGTCTCGCCACGTTCACTGACAGCCGCGTCTGCGGCTACACCACGACAACCACAACACAACACCGCTCCCCTCCCTGGCAACTCACATTGTTTTTCTCCTCCTCTTTTGCACAAACCACAACGCCGAGCACAGGCGCAAGCCACCCACACCGCGCCCCTCCCCGTCCCGTCTTTGGCCGCCGCTCCTCGTTTGCCCCCTCCCATCTCCCGAAATGCCATGCCAGCAGCGTTACGCATGCCCCTCCCCTGTCCACACAACACTACCGCCTAACGAACAGCCTTCCGGGCCACATGCAGGGCACGCCCACCTCCAAACACTGCCAATTCACGGACGCACGCACACACACACTCACTTTCTCGACACCTTTCTGTACGGAGGGTGCGTCATCTCGACCGTGACAGAGTGACGGCAACTATCGACGATCCATTTCCCCCCAATGGTAAAACATGTCCACTAACACCTACATACATCATTCACGTACACAGACAATAGCATACACACAATGGGAGGGCACACGAACATGGACGGCACGGCACTGTCATACACTCTTCCTCAGAACCATATCAACAAACGTTACGTACATCCGGGAAAGCGAAAGCGAAAGCAAAAGCAAAGGCAAAGCCCAATGCAGCCGTCAAAGGTAACGTTCACCACGGCAGACACTTGCAGCCGCGCCGCCGTTAAACGCATTTCAGTGCGGCTCCAATACGCCTCCGACACGGGAACGTTCCGTTGCTCTACGAATGCGTTTCTCCCCTTTTTCCCTTCCTCTCTCTTTTGCCCCCCCTCCTTGCACTCTTGCCTCATTCCTCACGTTCTGCCCAGACATTCGACCGATCAAAGTCAACCTTTCGTTACCGTTCTCAGCGCGACGGTGTACAACAGTATGACGGGTGTGCCCAAGACTTCGGTTCAGTTGCGTGACGCCCGTCTATCGCGCCGATCGACAGTTACTCAGGGGGCGACGGATCGGACCACGTCACCGACACACAAAACACTTTCAAACAAACAAATACGCACCGGATGGACACAGACAAACACGTGTACAGACATTCGCCAAACAAACGACCGCCGCCGCCGCCGCCGCCGCCGCCGTCGTCGTCTAGCGTCGCGCTTACTGTACTGCACTGGACACGCGTGCATCTTGAATGACGACATCGGTGTGCGTGCGTCGTACGCAATCAGTCAGACACGGCTATCAAACATCAGAGTCGAATGGTACATCATCGTGCGTGTTCGCCGTACACGTACAGTACAATACAACAACAATGCGTCTTAATGGCACGTTCATTTCAACGTCACTCACACACCTCCACGCTGCAGTTACGTCGCACCATTGTCAAACTCGGCGTACAGCAAAGGGAATAGTGGGCGGCAAAAAAAAAAAAAAACAACCAAACAAAAACATTTCACATTTCACCCTCGCCATGTATGATGTGCAAAAAAACAAACCCGCAAACGGCCGTCGTTACGGTGACACAAAAGTCGCCGATCGCACAGTCCCCCCTCGCAGACGGGTAACACACACACACACACCAACAACACCAATGGGTCAAAAACCACGCCAACGAGGCGTGCCACCATTCCACGCCACGGCGACCAACCTCGTGGCCGTACCCCGCGCAACACGCTTTGACGCGCCCCCCCACCCACAATCAAAATGCACACATACATCACAGCCGTCCACACAAACAACAACAACAATTCCGCCCTTCCCGCAAAAGGCAAGTTGGTGGCCCTGAAAAGGGCCGTTTTGCCGCTCTCGCAACGGAGGAGCCTTCTCCATCCTTCCTTCCATTCCAGAGCCACCTCCTTACTTGGAGCTCGTGTACTTGGTCACCGCCTTCGTGCCCTCGCTCACGGCGTGCTTGGCCAGCTCGCCAGGCAGCAACAGCCGCACAGCGGTCTGGATCTCGCGGGACGTGATGGTCGAGCGCTTGTTGTAGTGCGCCAGGCGAGAAGCCTCGGCCGCAATGCGCTCGAAAATGTCGTTCACGAAGCTGTTCATGATGCTCATCGCCTTCGACGAGATGCCCGTGTCAGGGTGCACCTGCTTCAGCACCTTGTAGATGTAGATGGCATAGCTCTCCTTCCTCTTGCGCTTCTTCTTCTTGTCGCCCTTCGAAATGTTCTTCTGCGCCTTGCCAGCCTTCTTGGCGGCCTTCCCGCTAGTCTTGGGCGGCATCTCGAACCAACGTACGGCAGCAGCAACACCAGTACCAAGCGCTCCGCTCTAGTCAGCGTCTCCCCACACAGTGGCACCCGCCGCCAGCCGCCGCCGCACCTTTACCAGCTCGCCCTGTTGCGGCCGCCGACCAATGGGGCGCGCGCGCAACCGGCCGCCGCACCCGAGCCCATAAAGCACCCCCACCCCGGCTGCGGGGTACAGAAGTTCCTCACGCAACACCGACCCGAAGGACGGATTGACGACAAAGATGTACGCGTGAACACCGAAACAACACCAAAACGGCTAGGGCCCACGATGTGCGTAGTAATAAAAGATGTTGACTTTGATATCACCCCCCAAGAAGTCGAAGAAGAGCTTCGCAACCAGAATTACACATTCCTCAGGGCAGTCAGGGTACGATCACGAAAGACGCAAAGGGAGGCCCCTATGATTCGCGTCATAACCAGAGACCAAGCCACGGTAGACAGACTGCTTTCAGAGCATTTCAAGCTCTACCTACGCTCATACCAAGTAGAGCCACCACACATGCCGCCACCACAGCCCATCCAATGCACGAGATGTCACAGCTTCGACCACATGAGGGACCAATGCAACCAGGGCCCCAAATGCGGAAGATGCGCCGGATCACACGCAACACACGCCTGCACAGACGAAAACACCTCTCGTAAATGCGCAAATTGCGATGGAGAACACCACGCAATGGACGTCAGATGCCCTAAAAGACCAACCGAAGCGAAATCCCCGGAGGAAACGGCACCAATCAGGTGCGTAGACCCTCCAGCAGCCACCAGCCCAGACAAACCGGCGGACGAAAAATTCGTGAAGGTGGAGGATTTTCTACGAGTAATGACAACGGCACTCATCAACATCCTACCGGAAAGGAAGACGAAAATTACAGACACCATCAACGAAGTGTCAAAGAAATTCTTCTCTGTCAAAATTAACCCTGTGCCCATTAACAACAACATACACCTCCATCTACAAACTATCAACAAACAGCCACCATCCGCTGCCCAGGACAAACCACCAGTCCTCTCCCCAGCCTTCTGTAAGCCACAGGAACAGCTGCAAGACGCAAACCACGTCAAAAAGGACAGACCCACCAACAAAACAAAACCGTCCGAATCCTAAGAACCAAAAGGCCTAACACACATCCCGACCTCAAGATGGCGGGTGAAACAGCCAAGCCAGCCACGATCGGTTTCGTGAATGCCAACGGTTTCCGCCCCAAACAACCGCTACTAGAACACCTAGTCCAAAAAGAACAAATAGACATTTTTGGCGTCCTAGAAACGAAAGCCAGCAGCCTTCCACTAAAAATCAAAGACTATATCTGCTACAGGAAAGACAACCCAAACGAAACCAGACCAACAGGAGGGGTAGCGGTTTTCCATAATAAAAACATCCCAGCCATTAAAATCGACATCCCAAACGACTACGAGAACATACAAGCCATAGCCCTCCAAATCAAAACCCCAAAACTCCAATTCTACGTAGTTACAATCTACACGCCACCAAGAGAACCGATCCCGACAGACTTCTTCAACTATCTGTGCAACCTAGGACAATGCCTAATCATGGGCGACCTCAACGCAAGAGCGGAATCCTTTGGCGACACGACCACGAACCAAAACGGACGAGAACTACAATCATACTTAGAGGATGAGGAAACAAAACTTACAAGACTCGCCAATGCAGCACCAACCTTCATCAACCACAGGGGCTCCTCATCACCCGATCATGTCCTGTGCAGCGACTCACTAATCGGCCAAATAAATCTCCCCTGGGTCGGAGACAGCGTGGGGAGCGACCACCTTCCCCTTATATTCCAAACAGCGCTCCTCTCTGCCCCACTAGCACAAAACCAGCGACAGATAATAATTGACACCAGCAAACTAAAGATAAAAGAGTATGAAAATCAGTTGAAAACATCATTACCCACACCTGAAGACATCACGAATATTGAACATCTAAACGCATATAACGACACCATAGCTCACGCCATAACTAAAGCAGTCACAGATAACGCCCCAACGAAGATCATCAAGCCACACACCGAAAGAATCCCGCAAAGAATACTAAACACCATTAAAGACAAGAGGCAGATGTACAAACTGTTCAAGAGAACAGGCTGTATCCATTACAAACAAGAATGGAATCAACTGAACGCCCTAGTAAAACGTCAGCTCCAAGAATATAGATCAGAAAGGTGGACACTAGCCTGCCGACACCTCAACCACACACAAGGCACTAAATTCTGGCAAACCTTCAAACGGATTGGCGGCCTTACACACACGGCCGAGCCCCCTCTACTTTACAAAGACACCATCACAACAAATGACAAGCAAAAGGCAGATATTTTCAAATCAGTCCTAGAAGAGACATACCAGCACCCAACGAACGCATACTTCGACGCAGACCACGAGGAACAAGTAAACAAAAACATAGCCGCAACACTCACAACACCAAACGTCCCAACGGTAGAAGAGGCCAAACTCACAAACATTATCACGCCAGAAGAAATAGAAGAATCATTACAAAAAGGTCCCAACAATGCACCAGGCCTAGACAGCATAACACGACGGCAACTGCGACTAGCCCCAAGAAAACAACTAATCGACTGCCTCAGCACTCTCTACAACGCCGCTCTCAGATTGCAGGCCGTGCCAAACAAATGGAAAGAGGCAAAAATCATAATGATCCTAAAGCCGGGGAAAGCCCCAAACAATCCAAAATCCTACCGACCAATAACACTACTCTCCGTAGTCGGAAAGACCTTCGAATCGATCATAAATAAAAGAATACTAACCTTCGCAGAAAAGAAACAATTAATACCCAAAACTCAGGCTGGCTTCCGCAAACACCATGCCACGATCGACCCCATTCTAAGGGTCTGCAGCGGACTAACAGAAGGAGTAAACTTGACCAACCACGCTGCAGGCCTCTTCCTCGATATAGAAGGGGCGTTTGACAGAGTGTGGCACAAAGGACTGTACTATAAACTACATGAGCTAGGTATACCGACCCAACTGACCACACTTCTGTCAAACATACTCGATAACAGACCATCCAGAGTGTATGTCAACGGGAGCCACTCAGAACCCTTCCACCCAGAGGCAGGCGTACCGCAGGGAGCGATTCTCTCGCCCCTCCTCTACAGCCTATACACTTCCGACATCCCGCACCCTACAGGCTGGAACGAAGGGTTAGCCCTATACGCCGACGACACGGCCTATTGGTGTCACGCGCACGATATCAACGAAATAAACAGGAAGACAAACACCTACATAAACAAACTGGAGCTGTGGCTGCGAAAATGGAGAATCAAACCAAACGCGCAGAAAACCCAACTGATCATCTGCAACCATAAGCATTTCTCACATACAACAAATCGAGCACTACCACAAACAAATATACGACTATGGGGAGAAGCAATAAAACCAAAAAATACAGCCACCTACCTAGGAACAATAATAGACAAAACCCTGACATGGACACCCCACATACAAAAAACAATAAACAAAGCGAACAACAGATGCAACCTAATTAAACTAATAAGAGGCAGGGCAAACGGGGCAAGCAACGAGACCCTACTTCACACGTACAAAGCTTTTGTAAGACCAGTTCTAGAATACGCTGCCCCAGTCTGGTTAGCTGGCAAAAATAACACCCAGAGGCTAATAGCGCTAGAGAGGAAAATTTTAAGAATAGCAGGACGGCTCAACAGACGAACAAGAAATGAAACTGTATACGAAACCACCAAAGTTATCCCCATAAATCGCAGATGGATCACGCTGACAGCAAGAATTGGCAACAACAGGACAACGAACAAAACTCTAACAACAGATCTCTTAAATTACGCGCCCACAGAATTCAATTACCCACAGTATAAACACCCATTCCCACCGAAAATAATCAAAGAGTGCATGGCAATAGAAAGCGGATCCATTCAAAACGTCGCAACCGAAATACTAAGGCACTTGACAGAAGATGAAAGCCACAATTAATCAACAAAGGCAGAAGCACATCAAACCACATCAACACAATGACCCTTGCGGAGGTTTTCGAGAGGTTTCCCTCCTGCACTTGGGCGAATGCCAGGGTCTTAACATCCTCTCACTAGCCAAGAAAATATAAGATCATACAGGAAAAAAAAAAAAAAAAAAAAAAAAAAAAATCCCAACTGAAACAATAAATTGTGCCCCAACAGCAGTATATAAGTTAAGCTAAGGCACCAAAGAACATTAGGTTCTCCATGTGCCCGCCTCCTCCCATCAGGAGAAGGAATGAAAGATGAAAAAAAAAAAAAAAAAAAAAAAAAAAAAAAAAAAAAAAAAAAAAAAAAAAAAAAAAAAAAAAGCACTCCGCTGCTCGACTCGCTGCCGCTCGCACCGGTCGTTTTCGTTTCCGTTTCGTGTGCACCGTCGCTAGCCCATCGCCATGTCCGGACGCGGAAAGGGAGGCAAAGTCAAGGGCAAGTCAAAGTCCCGCTCAAGCAGGGCTGGGCTCCAGTTCCCGGTCGGCAGAATCCACCGCCTCCTGCGCAAGGGAAACTACGCAGAGCGCGTCGGCGCCGGGGCGCCCGTCTACCTCGCCGCCGTCATGGAGTACCTCGCGGCTGAGGTGCTCGAGCTGGCCGGAAACGCGGCCCGCGACAACAAGAAGACGCGCATCATCCCGCGCCACCTGCAGCTTGCCATCCGCAACGACGAGGAGCTCAACAAGCTCCTGTCGGGCGTCACCATCGCACAGGGTGGTGTCCTGCCCAACATCCAGGCCGTCCTGCTGCCAAAGAAGACCGAGAAGAAGGCCTAAAGGAGGCCAGGCAATCGCAGCCGCCGCGTGCTCCCCTGCACGCAACGCGCTTTGCCGGCTCGGCCCACAACAATCGGCCCTTTTCAGGGCCACCACACAAACCTACGTCCAAAGCAAAATTTCAGTCGTCCTCGCCGCACCTTGTTTTGTTTTTTAACTTTGCACTTTCACAGCACAGCCGCCGCCGGCGCACGTCCGCCATCTTGTCGTCCACACAGCCCGTGTGGCCCAACACACACACACACACACATTTTGCACGGTCGCAGTCGCCTTCCAAACGACAACGGCAGCAATAATGACCATTGTTAAAGGGAGGCGTGTCGACACACCGCCCTCCACTCCCGCGCGCAACGGCCGTCGACACGAACGAAACAGCTGATCCGGCCGCCTTGCCTCGGAAACCCCAACGCCGCCGCAAACACACAGAGCCAAACCACGCAAGCAAATAATCACCGCCTCTCGCACAACAACACACAGCCCGCCATCTCCGTCGCGATCGATACAAAGACACACAAACGAAGCAGCTCCACACACAGCCAGCCACATGACACGTTTCCTTTCCTTCTCCCCTCCCAGTCACATCACGTCGCTCACAAACGGAAAGAAAGAAAGAGAGAGAGAAACAAACAAACAACACAGCGCACACACGCAGCAACAACACAGACTCTTTCGCACTTTTCAACTTCCGAACAGTGTGGTGGCCCTGAAAAGGGCCGTTTTCTAGTCTCTCCCACCCACAAGCACGGCCGCGGGAAGGCCAGCGCCCGCTGCGACGCAGCCTAACCGCCGAAACCGTACAGGGTGCGCCCCTGCCTCTTCAGGGCGTACACCACGTCCATGGCCGTCACAGTCTTGCGCTTGGCGTGCTCAGTGTACGTCACCGCGTCGCGGATCACGTTCTCCAGGAACACCTTCAGCACCCCGCGGGTCTCCTCGTAGATCAGACCAGAGATGCGCTTCACGCCGCCCCTGCGAGCCAGGCGGCGGATGGCGGGCTTCGTGATGCCCTGGATGTTGTCGCGCAACACCTTGCGGTGCCGCTTGGCGCCACCCTTGCCGAGCCCCTTTCCTCCCTTGCCGCGGCCTGTCATCCTTCCTTCCTCGGGCAAAGCAAAACGTGCACAAACAGCAGCTGCAGCGGCTGGAGAGTCGGCTACGGTCTGCGCCCAGCGCGCCCGCCGCCCCCCTATATAGACTCTGGCCCGCCCTCCCCCCACCACGCGCAACCGAGGGCATATAAGCGCAGCACGGAGGCGCGCGGGCCCGTTGTCAAGGCAGCACCGGACGCCGCGCCGCACCTAACCTCCACGCACGCCGCTCCGCTACCGCTACCGCCATGGCCCGCACAAAGCAAACGGCCCGCAAGTCCACCGGCGGAAAGGCGCCGCGCAAACAGCTCGCCACCAAGGCGGCGAGGAAGAGCGCGCCCGCCACCGGAGGCGTCAAGAAGCCCCACCGCTACAGGCCGGGCACCGTCGCCCTGCGAGAAATCAGGCGCTACCAGAAGAGCACAGAGCTGCTCATCCGCAAGCTGCCATTCCAGCGCCTAGTGCGCGAGATCGCCCAGGACTTCAAGACCGACCTGCGCTTCCAGAGCTCCGCAGTCATGGCCCTGCAGGAGGCCAGCGAGGCCTACCTCGTCGGCCTCTTCGAAGACACCAACCTGTGCGCAATCCACGCCAAGCGCGTCACCATCATGCCCAAGGACATCCAGCTCGCGCGCCGCATCCGCGGCGAGCGCGCCTAAACCGCGCCGCGGCACCGCACCGCACAAACAAAAACGGCCCTTTTCAGGGCCACTAACATCTCTCCGTCGCGAGCAACCTTTGTCGGTCGCCTGCCTCTCGCCCCGCAACCCAAAAACAAAAACCACCACTTCCCGTCCGTCCGCCACACCCGCTCACTCTGCCTGCCTGCTAGCAGCGCGCAACAATCACACATCATCCCTCCCCGGCGCACAATACCCAACGGCCGACGTCACACCGCACGGGTGGCTGGCCGGCCGCCGCTTTCGTTTCGAAAACAAAAACAAAAACACCCGCACTCCACTCCGACGGCCAACGGCCAGGCAGGCGCGCTCGCTCGCTCTACACGCCACCGAAATCCCCCGCCGACTCCTTCCCACATCTCAACGTGCCCCCCGTTGCAAAACATAACACACACAAAGGAACAAAACAAAGACCAGACACGACTCGACAAGACGACAGACATCCGAGAAGAACGAACGCAGGCAAGCCAACCAACGTATTCAAACAAAACAACAACGTGACAGAAAACCAACCGTCGGCCGCCGCCACAAACACGGCGACAATCAACCACGACAACAACAACAACACCGCTTACCGCTACCGCCGCCCACACCCGCCACCGACCCCCGCAATCCAACCACCGCGGCACGCAAACAGCATCCCCACGGGCATACAGACAGACCCCCACACCAAACGCAACACGACAATCAAAACCTTCCCCGACGTGCTTTGATGGCCCTGAGAAGGGCCGTTTTGGGCCGCGCGTCTCTTGCGCGCCACTAGACGACGACGGGGGGTGGGGACGACGGAGCCAAGCGCCAAACCCTTCCTTTCCCATCTCTTTCTCCTCTACTCTACTTCTTCTTCTTGGGCGAAGCCTTCGCCTTAGACGGCGTCGTCGCCTTCTTCGGGCGCGGCGCCTTCGGCTTCTTCGTCGGAACCTTGGCGGCCTTCTTCGCCTTCGACGGCGACTTGGCCTTGGCCGGCTTGGCCGCAGCCGCCTTCTTCGCACCCGCGGGAGCGGCCGACGCCGCAGACGCCTTCTTGGCGGCGCCCGCCTTCCGACCGGTCGCCGCCTTCACGCCACCAGCCTTCTTTGCGCCGGCCGCACGGGCGCCCTTCTTCTCCTTGCTGGCCGGAGCGGCGCGCTTCTTCTTGGCACCGCCAGCACGAGCCTTGCCGCCCTCGGCCGCCCCCCCGCCGCCGCCGGCGCCGGCAAGCTTGAACGAGCCGGACGCGCCCTTCCCCTTCGTCTGCACCAGCTCGCCCGCCACGACGGCCGACTTGAGGTACTTCTTGATAAACGGCGCCAGCTTCTCCGCGTCCAGCTTGTAGTGCGCGGCTATGTACTTCTTGATCGCCTGCAGCGACGACCCGCCGCGCTCCTTCAGACTCTTGATGGCGGCCGTCACCATCTCAGAGGTGCGCGGGTGCGCAGGCTTGGCGCGCGGCTTCTTCGCAGACGACGCAGACTTGGCCTTCTTCGTAGTGCCGGTGGCGGCGGGTGCCGCAGCAGTCTCGTTCGTAGCCGCCTGATCTGCCATTTCGACGACGCGCGTAACACACAGCGAGAGCGAGCGGGACGGCAGGCACGCAAGCACAGCACAGCAGCAGAGCAGAGAATCACAAGGCCCAGCCAGTGTCGCGGGCGGGCGCGGACGGCCGAGAGAGCGGCCGCCACTCTGCGCGCCGCCGCGCCGCGCCTCCCGCGCTTGCTACCGCCCAACGTCCGACAGCCTGTGCGGAGCAGCCCCAAACCTGCGCCACAACCGCCCGCGCCTTTCAAACCACCGAGGATGGGGCTACACACAGCCACACCACAGTCGCCAACCAGTCGCCACGGCAGCGCCGCAAACCACGGCCAAACTGCAGCTACCGCGCGCTACAGCCTGGGTCGGCCCGCCGAGAATCGCCGCCCCCGCCCAAATGCCGCCCCCACAGCCCCAGCCGACGACCCGCCACAATGGCCAAACCTTCGGCAAAACTCCCACACCGTCGCCGCGGCAGCCCGGCCAGCGCGGCCGGCGCCACAGCCACACAAGCCGAGGCGTGCGGCGATGACGGCCGTGCAAACGCGCCTCCGCCGCCCCATCGCCTTCCGTCGCCCTCCCGCCGTTTCCCGATCGGCCCGCAGCCGTCGGGCCACATCGCGCGCCGTCCTCCTCCTCTCGCCGGCCAACATTCACAGCCGTTTCTCACCAATTGCCCGCCGCAAACGGACGCCGCCTGCGCAACAGGCGCCGCCGCCCCTCGCCGCTTCCGACCCAACCCCTCGACCGAGGCAAACCGCAATCCGAATCTACAGACCAACCCAATCTGCCGTCAAGCACACACGACAGCCGACCTTACACGTTACGCGTTACACATTACGTTTACACGTCTACGTTAGGTTAGGTTAGGTGGACGTGGGTTAGGTTAAGGGGACTTGGGTTAGGTTAAGCGTCAAACTTAGGTTAAGCATTCAAACACGTCAGGCGTCAGAGGTTAGGTTAGGTTAGGTTACACGTTAGGTTAAGGGGTCAGTGCTAGGTTAAGAAGCGTCAAACGTAGGTTAAAAAAGCGTTCAAACGTGAGGCGTGAGCCGGACAGCTTACCTTACGTAGACGTTAGGGGCTCACAGGCTGAGCTCACCTCGCCACACCACAGGTTAGGTTCGGTTCGGTTCGCTCGGCTCAGCGTAAAGCGCCGAGGTCAGGGTTACGTTCGTTCACCTTCGGGCGCCACACTTTCGGTTGAAAGGTCGCGACGGGACGACGTCGGCACGCACGCCGCAAACGAACAAAAACGTACAGACGACGTCGGAAACCGCCGACAGACGGGGGAGCAGCACGACCACGACCAGACACCGAGCGCGAACGAGACACACGCGAACCACCCCCACCGGCCAAAGGGCACCACACAACAACCCAGAGCACCACGTGTCGACACCAGAGCAACCCGCCGCTCACGCGACATGGCTGGCACCGAAGGGCAACCGCCCGCAACTGCGCTTTCCGCGCCGGCCCGGATGCACGTCGTGCTACAACAACACCACTACCGTACACAGCCGCTGTTCACAACATCACTATCAATGGCGCGCCCGCGGCTCGCCGCCGTCGCAGTCGCAGCCCCAACGCCAGCACTTTTGCACCACCATTCACACGCACCGCAACACAGCTCGCCGACACAGCCGAACAAAACAAACACCACACAACAACAGCAACAACAACGCCGCCGCCTCTACTTGTGCCGGCGACCCACCCCGCCGATGGCGCACCTTTCGCCAGCCGGCAATCGACACACACGCACCCACCCACCGGGGCCCAGTGCAAAAAAAAAAAAAAAAAAAAAAAAAAAAAAAAAAAAAACACAAAAACAAAAAAACCAAACAACACAAACGACACGGGAAGCGCACACCGCCACTTCGCGCGCACGCCACCAACCAGTCGTCGTCTCAAAATAACAAACACAAACAAAATAAACTAACAACTAGGGCAACACAAAACAAAAACGCCTCGCACGAACCGAACCGCCCACAAAAAGGACAAGCACACGCACAGCCTCTGCTGACGACCACGACGCAGCGGCACGCTGCTCCTGTCCCGCGCCCCGCGCCCCGCGCCCCACTCGATTCACAACTCACGCGACACCGTCAACGACGGGCTCGCTTCCCGCAACCTACCACCTTTCCGCCACGACGCACAGCCCCAGCCCCACCCGACGACTGCACTTTCACCACCGCCTCCCCCTTCCCCCCCAAAACACACACACACACACACACACACACACACACACACACAGCCAGCCAAAAACGCACTCGCGACCCACACATGCACGTGCATCGGCACACGCCAACCAGTCAACGTCGACAACCACACGCAAGGCTCGAAACGAAAACGAAACCGGCGTCCTTCCACGTTGCCATCAAGCTACGCGACACAAGACACAAGGAACCAACACAACAGCCGGCCCCACTAATTCCCACTCTCACGCCGCAAAAAGCACACCGACACCGCCAAACACGCACGCACATTCCCCTTCGCACTGACACCACCGACCGGCTCGCTACCACACACCTCTCGGCAGCCGTTTTCACGCCAATTCGCCACACCGCCCACACAGTCGACAAGCGCCCGCCCTGTACGGCACACGCAACGACGCAGCGCAGCAAAGGGCGCCCGCAACACATACCTCTCCGCCGCCCGACGCGCCAACCGCCACGCCACACCACACCGCACCGCCAGCCACTCGCAAATTGTGCACTGCCACCAGCCACACGTCCAACACGCCGCGCCGCCTCCGGCCACCCGCCAGGGGGCGCTCACGTCCGCGACAACAGCGCGGCCCGCCGGGCCGGGCCGAACCGAACCGAGCCGCCGCTGCTCTGCACTCGGCACGGCCACACCCTGCTGCAGACCGGGCTCGTCCCTCTGTACGCGTCTGCCTGCGCATCAACACAACACGACCTTTTGTTTTTTTTTTTTCTCTCTCTACCGCCATCCCTTCTTCTCGCGTTTTACTCGTTGTTGCAGCAGCGGCGCACACCTACACATCCACAGCCCCAGCCGAGCCGGCCTCACCTCAGGGCCCGCCGCCAGCGTCTCCTCCTCGGGCACAGGTGCGGTGCTGTGGCCGCCCATCCAACCGCATTGCTGGCCGTCCAGCCACCAGGCGTTCCCACTGCCGCGAGCCACGCCGCGCACCGACCCTGCTGCAGAAAACGAAGCATAGCCAGAGACCGACCGATACACAAAGCAAGCCGTCGCCTCGCCTCTTGTCCTTCCTGCCTTCCTTCCGCCCCCGCCCTTCTCACACCACCGCCTCTCCACTTTCGCCCCCCCCTCCTTTTTTTTTTTTTTTTTGTTTTCTTCTTTCTTTCTTTCTTTCTTTGGCCCTCTCTCCTTCCCGCCATGGCGGTTACGGCACCGCGCTGCAGCGGCAGATTTTTTTGCGCCCACACGCCTACTCCTACCACCATTAACCTTGCCCTGCCCTGCCCTGCCCTGCCCTGCCCTGCCCATCAACGTCGCAGTCGAACCGACGCTTGCCAACACACTGCCCACGTTCCTTTCTCTTTTCGGCCTACGCCCATTACGCGCCGCCGCCACAGCACCTTCCCTTCCCACAACACACCGACGTCATCACACGCACCCAAAACAGGGGCCACGACCGTGTTCCTCGCCCACTCCCATCCCGCACGGTACGCACATTCCCAACTACTACCGCGCACCCTCCCTTTCCAATCTGTGTGTCTCTGTGTCTGTGTCCTGTCCGCGCGTGACGCCTCTCAACATCCGCCGTCCCCCGTCCCGTTTTCGCCCCCATGCCGTCGTCGCGCCGCCTCCTCCCCGTCCACCGCCGCCCCTGTCCGCCCCGCACCACACCATACACCGCTGCTTGTCCCGGCCGTTGCCACCAAAGGCGCCGACCGCAAACGCGCCACGCTGCAGCCCCCGTGCGTCTCGCGCTCGCTTGCATCTCCGTGCCGACGCTGCCTCTCTTCCCGCTCGCACTCGACCTCGACAACACAGTCTTTGGCTCCGCCACTGCGTGTTCCGGTGGTACGCACGCTGCAACACGTATGTATTCATTACCAGAGCGATGGCGAGGCATGACAGCATCTCTGTCTGACCAGAGAGTTCTTTATCGCTGCTAGTCGGCGCTTGGACCGCGCCAGACGACAGTAGTGGCACGCACCGGGTCGCCAGGAACAGTTGTTATATATATATTGTAGCGCGAGTCGGGAGAGGTAGTAGTCGGTCGACAGTAGTAGCGGGTGGACGGTTGTACTGAGCGGGCGTCGGCGGCGTGCTCTGCTCGTCTCGCGACTCTGGTCACGGTTCGGGACGATGTATAGTCTATTGTGTTATAATCAAAAGGTGGTGTGACGCTGCATTGCGCAAATCTGATAACGTATGTTCATTGTACTTATTTTGTTCAACAACAAAAGCCCCACTATTACTTTTTTTCTAAAGTAACTTTTGTCTCTTAACGAAAAACATTCACTTTTTAAAGACTACTTCCTATGGCATTTCCCTCCAAGGAGTGCAATTAATTACCAGCCAGCACTCATTCATTGCACACAGCTGTGTAAGGGGTATCTACAATTGAGGAGCGGATATAAATGCAATTTTTTTGTTTTTTTTTGTTTTTTTTTTTTTTTTTTTTTTTTTTTTGTGTGTGTGTGTGTGTGTTGTAACCTCCCAGCAAAATTTAAAATAATGGACAATGTTATTTACGGATGCTAATGGACATTGCGCTAATTGTAACCTCGCCCACAATGAGAGGTATTGAAAATGGCAACAAAAATGTGAAATTCGCAATCTGACTCAAATATAAAGTCTTCACACAACATTTAAAAAAGTCCGTTCAGTGACAAGAAACTTCAATTAAACCGAAATATCGGTCTTTGGCCCTGTGCAAAACAATCAGAATTAAAGTCTTACCTCCGAATAAATGGATGTCACATTTCTGCTCTGGTTGTTGCGCAGCGCTTGGAGGAACTGCATTGCAAATAATAATATTCTCTTTTTTTGTGATTTTAGTGACATTTTTCTTCAAAGAAGTGGAATGAAATGTGAAGTGCAACGAACTCTTTAGTTCAATAAACAATTAAATGTTTGAAAAATGCTTTTGAAATAAAAATTATTATTGGGGAACTTGTTGGAGAATAATTACAATAAATACAATTTTTCATTATCTAATGATTATATTAATTAACAGTATACCTTATTCACCATCTTGACCAGTGTTGCCGACCGCCTACATCACACAACCGCGCTCGGCTGCTACTACTGACCGACCGCTCTGCATGACGACTATTAGCGTACTGCACGCGACGACTACTGACAGAGTACAGCCCTCAACTACACATAGCTACGGACTCGCAACGACTACTGACTGACTGAGAACCGCTCGCAACACTCGCGCAGTCCAGCGCAAACTCTCTGGTCACAGATGCTACAATGTCTCGCCATCGCTACTATGTTACATACGTGTTTCAGTGTCTTTTTCATTGGGGTAACGATCTTTGGCTCTTTTTATTCTGAATACAGGGCCAAAGGTCAACGCTGCTGCCCTTATACAATTTATCAGGTTTCATTATGTCTGTTGCAATGTTACATACGGTTCACTCTTTCATTAATATTATCGTTGGGTTTGTTTTGTAGGGACGTTAACATTCTGGCACATTTTTATTATCATCGGACTCTCTGCTATTTGTGCAGGGAGGTTATACCTGGGTCCATTTCCATTTTAATATTGATAGACTTTTTGTTTTCTCGTTGTTTTTCCTTCTTTTTTTTTTGTTTTGTTTTTCCCGCTCTCACCACCACCGCCGCATCACGCCTTCCGTTTTCTTGGTTTCTTTTCTGTTCTTCAACTACTTCAACATCACCGCGCCCCATTTCCACACCACAGCCATCAGCCTCCAAGACGGGCGGGCGCAGTGTGCCATTTCCGGCGCACAAGCACACCCGTACGGTACTCTCCTCGCCCCCACGCCACCAACAACACAGCGACCACGCGGCTTTCAGGCATGGCACGGCACCGGCGAAATGCGCCGCCCCCGCCCCTCCGCGCATCCGTCCGTCTCGCCACGTTCACTGACAGCCGCGTCTGCGGCTACACCACGACAACCACAACACAACACCGCTCCCCTCCCTGGCAACTCACATTGTTTTTCTCCTCCTCTTTTGCACAAACCACAACGCCGAGCACAGGCGCAAGCCACCCACACCGCGCCCCTCCCCGTCCCGTCTTTGGCCGCCGCTCCTCGTTTGCCCCCTCCCATCTCCCGAAATGCCATGCCAGCAGCGTTACGCATGCCCCTCCCCTGTCCACACAACACTACCGCCTAACGAACAGCCTTCCGGGCCACATGCAGGGCACGCCCACCTCCAAACACTGCCAATTCACGGACGCACGCACACACACACTCACTTTCTCGACACCTTTCTGTACGGAGGGTGCGTCATCTCGACCGTGACAGAGTGACGGCAACTATCGACGATCCATTTCCCCCCAATGGTAAAACATGTCCACTAACACCTACATACATCATTCACGTACACAGACAATAGCATACACACAATGGGAGGGCACACGAACATGGACGGCACGGCACTGTCATACACTCTTCCTCAGAACCATATCAACAAACGTTACGTACATCCGGGAAAGCGAAAGCGAAAGCAAAAGCAAAGGCAAAGCCCAATGCAGCCGTCAAAGGTAACGTTCACCACGGCAGACACTTGCAGCCGCGCCGCCGTTAAACGCATTTCAGTGCGGCTCCAATACGCCTCCGACACGGGAACGTTCCGTTGCTCTACGAATGCGTTTCTCCCCTTTTTCCCTTCCTCTCTCTTTTGCCCCCCCTCCTTGCACTCTTGCCTCATTCCTCACGTTCTGCCCAGACATTCGACCGATCAAAGTCAACCTTTCGTTACCGTTCTCAGCGCGACGGTGTACAACAGTATGACGGGTGTGCCCAAGACTTCGGTTCAGTTGCGTGACGCCCGTCTATCGCGCCGATCGACAGTTACTCAGGGGGCGACGGATCGGACCACGTCACCGACACACAAAACACTTTCAAACAAACAAATACGCACCGGATGGACACAGACAAACACGTGTACAGACATTCGCCAAACAAACGACCGCCGCCGCCGCCGCCGCCGCCGCCGTCGTCGTCTAGCGTCGCGCTTACTGTACTGCACTGGACACGCGTGCATCTTGAATGACGACATCGGTGTGCGTGCGTCGTACGCAATCAGTCAGACACGGCTATCAAACATCAGAGTCGAATGGTACATCATCGTGCGTGTTCGCCGTACACGTACAGTACAATACAACAACAATGCGTCTTAATGGCACGTTCATTTCAACGTCACTCACACACCTCCACGCTGCAGTTACGTCGCACCATTGTCAAACTCGGCGTACAGCAAAGGGAATAGTGGGCGGCAAAAAAAAAAAAAAACAACCAAACAAAAACATTTCACATTTCACCCTCGCCATGTATGATGTGCAAAAAAACAAACCCGCAAACGGCCGTCGTTACGGTGACACAAAAGTCGCCGATCGCACAGTCCCCCCTCGCAGACGGGTAACACACACACACACACCAACAACACCAATGGGTCAAAAACCACGCCAACGAGGCGTGCCACCATTCCACGCCACGGCGACCAACCTCGTGGCCGTACCCCGCGCAACACGCTTTGACGCGCCCCCCCACCCACAATCAAAATGCACACATACATCACAGCCGTCCACACAAACAACAACAATTCCGCCCTTCCCGCAAAAGGCAAGTTGGTGGCCCTGAAAAGGGCCGTTTTGCCGCTCTCGCAACGGAGGAGCCTTCTCCATCCTTCCTTCCATTCCAGAGCCACCTCCTTACTTGGAGCTCGTGTACTTGGTCACCGCCTTCGTGCCCTCGCTCACGGCGTGCTTGGCCAGCTCGCCAGGCAGCAACAGCCGCACAGCGGTCTGGATCTCGCGGGACGTGATGGTCGAGCGCTTGTTGTAGTGCGCCAGCCGAGAAGCCTCGGCCGCAATGCGCTCGAAAATGTCGTTCACGAAGCTGTTCATGATGCTCATCGCCTTCGACGAGATGCCCGTGTCAGGGTGCACCTGCTTCAGCACCTTGTAGATGTAGATGGCATAGCTCTCCTTCCTCTTGCGCTTCTTCTTCTTGTCGCCCTTCGAAATGTTCTTCTGCGCCTTGCCAGCCTTCTTGGCGGCCTTCCCGCTAGTCTTGGGCGGCATCTCGAACCAACGTACGGCAGCAGCAACACCAGTACCAAGCGCTCCGCTCTAGTCAGCGTCTCCCCACACAGTGGCACCCGCCGCCAGCCGCCGCCGCACCTTTACCAGCTCGCCCTGTTGCGGCCGCCGACCAATGGGGCGCGCGCGCAACCGGCCGCCGCACCCGAGCCCATAAAGCACCCCCACCCCGGCTGCGCCGGCACGCACTCCGCTGCTCGACTCGCTGCCGCTCGCACCGGTCGTTTTCGTTTCCGTTTCGTGTGCACCGTCGCTAGCCCATCGCCATGTCCGGACGCGGAAAGGGAGGCAAAGTCAAGGGCAAGTCAAAGTCCCGCTCAAGCAGGGCTGGGCTCCAGTTCCCGGTCGGCAGAATCCACCGCCTCCTGCGCAAGGGAAACTACGCAGAGCGCGTCGGCGCCGGGGCGCCCGTCTACCTCGCCGCCGTCATGGAGTACCTCGCGGCTGAGGTGCTCGAGCTGGCCGGAAACGCGGCCCGCGACAACAAGAAGACGCGCATCATCCCGCGCCACCTGCAGCTTGCCATCCGCAACGACGAGGAGCTCAACAAGCTCCTGTCGGGCGTCACCATCGCACAGGGTGGTGTCCTGCCCAACATCCAGGCCGTCCTGCTGCCAAAGAAGACCGAGAAGAAGGCCTAAAGGAGGCCAGGCAATCGCAGCCGCCGCGTGCTCCCCTGCACGCAACGCGCTTTGCCGGCTCGGCCCACAACAATCGGCCCTTTTCAGGGCCACCACACAAACCTACGTCCAAAGCAAAATTTCAGTCGTCCTCGCCGCACCTTGTTTTGTTTTTTAACTTTGCACTTTCACAGCACAGCCGCCGCCGGCGCACGTCCGCCATCTTGTCGTCCACACAGCCCGTGTGGCCCAACACACACACACACACACATTTTGCACGGTCGCAGTCGCCTTCCAAACGACAACGGCAGCAATAATGACCATTGTTAAAGGGAGGCGTGTCGACACACCGCCCTCCACTCCCGCGCGCAACGGCCGTCGACACGAACGAAACAGCTGATCCGGCCGCCTTGCCTCGGAAACCCCAACGCCGCCGCAAACACACAGAGCCAAACCACGCAAGCAAATAATCACCGCCTCTCGCACAACAACACACAGCCCGCCATCTCCGTCGCGATCGATACAAAGACACACAAACGAAGCAGCTCCACACACAGCCAGCCACATGACACGTTTCCTTTCCTTCTCCCCTCCCAGTCACATCACGTCGCTCACAAACGGAAAGAAAGAAAGAGAGAGAGAAACAAACAAACAACACAGCGCACACACGCAGCAACAACACAGACTCTTTCGCACTTTTCAACTTCCGAACAGTGTGGTGGCCCTGAAAAGGGCCGTTTTCTAGTCTCTCCCACCCACAAGCACGGCCGCGGGAAGGCCAGCGCCCGCTGCGACGCAGCCTAACCGCCGAAACCGTACAGGGTGCGCCCCTGCCTCTTCAGGGCGTACACCACGTCCATGGCCGTCACAGTCTTGCGCTTGGCGTGCTCAGTGTACGTCACCGCGTCGCGGATCACGTTCTCCAGGAACACCTTCAGCACCCCGCGGGTCTCCTCGTAGATCAGACCAGAGATGCGCTTCACGCCGCCCCTGCGAGCCAGGCGGCGGATGGCGGGCTTCGTGATGCCCTGGATGTTGTCGCGCAACACCTTGCGGTGCCGCTTGGCGCCACCCTTGCCGAGCCCCTTTCCTCCCTTGCCGCGGCCTGTCATCCTTCCTTCCTCGGGCAAAGCAAAACGTGCACAAACAGCAGCTGCAGCGGCTGGAGAGTCGGCTACGGTCTGCGCCCAGCGCTTTTTAATAAATAAAGGATGGGGCCCCTCCACGCCCGCACCAACGTGGTGACCAACACAAAAGTTCTACTGTCACCTCCGTATGCATGTTAGTTTTGAATCAAGGCGTCACAGGATGCAGGCTGTGATGTTATCCATGCGTCTGGGTAAGGCTACTCATTAACATGGTCCATCAGGAGATAGTAGTGGTCGAAAGCGATCGAAGGGTAGCGGTTGTAAGAGCAGAGGAAAAAAAGTGCCAAGGCCAGCGCCAAGGGAAAAAAACCTCTGCGACAGTAGGACGGGAAGTAAGAGCAGTAGCGGTTTGCTAGCTGCGACAGAGCATGCAAGGTGAGGGGGGTTAGCGTGAGGTATCGTGCAACGTTACCTATGTACTGCGTGGTCGTTCGCTGGGTCAGTCCGGTGCCGCGGCTGGGCTCCCTCGTTGTCTCCTGGGCCGGCCGCAGTGGCTTACTCCCTGTAACACAAAAGTTCGGCGCGGCAGCGCGGCGACGCTTGCGCGATGAAGACTGCCCTGGCGGTTTTCTTCTTTGCACCTTTCACCTGCGGTGCTGCTGGGGCAACCGCTGGGACAGGCGCGCGAACGTCCTTCTGCGAGGTCGCAGGAGTGTTCGCAGGTACGACTGCACTGAGGCCTTGGGCGAAGACTGCACGCAGTTGCCTCAAGGCCTCTTCCTTCTCTGCAGCCACGGCGGCTGCGAAGGCAGCCCTCTCCACCGCCATTACGGCTTTGAGCGCTGCTGTGGCCTCCTTCACGGCGATGCCGAGCTCGAGGTCACATCTCTTCGCGGGAGGGCGAGCTGCGTCCTGGCGGCCCGTTTCCGAGCGGCCGTCCCCGCCCCTGGCAGGTGGATCTGCTGCTGCGCCATCCCTCAGCTGCACCGGGCTGTTCTCCGCCCTACGCCGTTTCCGACGTCGTCTTCTCTTCTGCTGCTGCGTCGGTGCGGCCGCGGCCGCTTCGCCGCCCCCGGCACGGCTGCGGCTAGAGAAAGCCGCGCAACCGCGCCAGCTGGCGACGTGCGGGCCGCCACACCGGACACAAGTCGGCAGAGCGTTGCTGCCGCGGTCGCAGGCGCGGCTGTCGTGCTCACCTGAGCACTTGACGCACCGCGCCGCGTTGCGGCAATACTTCGCAACATGGCCCTCGCCCTGGCACCTGAAGCACTGGGGCTGAGGATCCATGGCGGTCGGGAGAGCTTCCGTCGTAACCGGGAAGCCCAGCAACTTCCGCAAGTCGAAGATGTCGCTCCCGCCGTCGACCGTTTGCACGGTCACGGCATAGAGCGGCGCCCTCTTCCTGTTGGTCCGGTTGTGCAACCTTGCGGCTGCATTACCAAACCCGGCTCGCAGCAGCCCTTCCCGGACCGCTGCCTCGTCACAGCACCAAGGCAACCCCCTGAGGAGTGCCTTAGTCGTCTTCATCCTTCCTACGGAAGGTGCCTTCTCACGCGCCGGCGGCGCGTCGACGATGTGGTCGGCCACTGCGACCTTGATCGCCCTGTGGTCGGCCACGTTTGCGGCTCGAACGCAGATCAGCGAGTCTGTATCAACAGACTCGTAGACCACCTCGTTCCGAGCGCATTTCGTCATGGTGTCGAACAGCGCTGTCCACCCGCCTTTGCACTTGACGTACAAAGGGGGGACTGGCCGCGACTCGTCTTCACAGGAGTTCCTTGCACGGTCGGCAGACTCAGAGAGTCGCACAACCGAAGGACCCTTCGTAGCGGCAGGTTTCCTCTGCGCACCCTTCTTTCCCATGCTGCGAGGCGCGGAACACGACAATTTGCACGCGTTGTCAAAACAACGCACGACAATTTGCTCTCCGCAGCGCCCACAGCACAGAAAACCTCTTCACGAGCTCTCAACGGCCGACAGCGCGCCCGCCGCCCCCCTATATAGACTCTGGCCCGCCCTCCCCCCACCACGCGCAACCGAGGGCATATAAGCGCAGCACGGAGGCGCGCGGGCCCGTTGTCAAGGCAGCACCGGACGCCGCGCCGCACCTAACCTCCACGCACGCCGCTCCGCTACCGCTACCGCCATGGCCCGCACAAAGCAAACGGCCCGCAAGTCCACCGGCGGAAAGGCGCCGCGCAAACAGCTCGCCACCAAGGCGGCGAGGAAGAGCGCGCCCGCCACCGGAGGCGTCAAGAAGCCCCACCGCTACAGGCCGGGCACCGTCGCCCTGCGAGAAATCAGGCGCTACCAGAAGAGCACAGAGCTGCTCATCCGCAAGCTGCCATTCCAGCGCCTAGTGCGCGAGATCGCCCAGGACTTCAAGACCGACCTGCGCTTCCAGAGCTCCGCAGTCATGGCCCTGCAGGAGGCCAGCGAGGCCTACCTCGTCGGCCTCTTCGAAGACACCAACCTGTGCGCAATCCACGCCAAGCGCGTCACCATCATGCCCAAGGACATCCAGCTCGCGCGCCGCATCCGCGGCGAGCGCGCCTAAACCGCGCCGCGGCACCGCACCGCACAAACAAAAACGGCCCTTTTCAGGGCCACTAACATCTCTCCGTCGCGAGCAACCTTTGTCGGTCGCCTGCCTCTCGCCCCGCAACCCAAAAACAAAAACCACCACTTCCCGTCCGTCCGCCACACCCGCTCACTCTGCCTGCCTGCTAGCAGCGCGCAACAATCACACATCATCCCTCCCCGGCGCACAATACCCAACGGCCGACGTCACACCGCACGGGTGGCTGGCCGGCCGCCGCTTTCGTTTCGAAAACAAAAACAAAAACACCCGCACTCCACTCCGACGGCCAACGGCCAGGCAGGCGCGCTCGCTCGCTCTACACGCCACCGAAATCCCCCGCCGACTCCTTCCCACATCTCAACGTGCCCCCCGTTGCAAAACATAACACACACAAAGGAACAAAACAAAGACCAGACACGACTCGACAAGACGACAGACATCCGAGAAGAACGAACGCAGGCAAGCCAACCAACGTATTCAAACAAAACAACAACGTGACAGAAAACCAACCGTCGGCCGCCGCCACAAACACGGCGACAATCAACCACGACAACAACAACAACACCGCTTACCGCTACCGCCGCCCACACCCGCCACCGACCCCCGCAATCCAACCACCGCGGCACGCAAACAGCATCCCCACGGGCATACAGACAGACCCCCACACCAAACGCAACACGACAATCAAAACCTTCCCCGACGTGCTTTGATGGCCCTGAGAAGGGCCGTTTTGGGCCGCGCGTCTCTTGCGCGCCACTAGACGACGACGGGGGGTGGGGACGACGGAGCCAAGCGCCAAACCCTTCCTTTCCCATCTCTTTCTCCTCTACTCTACTTCTTCTTCTTGGGCGAAGCCTTCGCCTTAGACGGCGTCGTCGCCTTCTTCGGGCGCGGCGCCTTCGGCTTCTTCGTCGGAACCTTGGCGGCCTTCTTCGCCTTCGACGGCGACTTGGCCTTGGCCGGCTTGGCCGCAGCCGCCTTCTTCGCACCCGCGGGAGCGGCCGACGCCGCAGACGCCTTCTTGGCGGCGCCCGCCTTCCGACCGGTCGCCGCCTTCACGCCACCAGCCTTCTTTGCGCCGGCCGCACGGGCGCCCTTCTTCTCCTTGCTGGCCGGAGCGGCGCGCTTCTTCTTGGCACCGCCAGCACGAGCCTTGCCGCCCTCGGCCGCCCCCCCGCCGCCGCCGGCGCCGGCAAGCTTGAACGAGCCGGACGCGCCCTTCCCCTTCGTCTGCACCAGCTCGCCCGCCACGACGGCCGACTTGAGGTACTTCTTGATAAACGGCGCCAGCTTCTCCGCGTCCAGCTTGTAGTGCGCGGCTATGTACTTCTTGATCGCCTGCAGCGACGACCCGCCGCGCTCCTTCAGACTCTTGATGGCGGCCGTCACCATCTCAGAGGTGCGCGGGTGCGCAGGCTTGGCGCGCGGCTTCTTCGCAGACGACGCAGACTTGGCCTTCTTCGTAGTGCCGGTGGCGGCGGGTGCCGCAGCAGTCTCGTTCGTAGCCGCCTGATCTGCCATTTCGACGACGCGCGTAACACACAGCGAGAGCGAGCGGGACGGCAGGCACGCAAGCACAGCACAGCAGCAGAGCAGAGAATGCTCAGGTTGTTATAGTGTACCGAAGTTCCACTGGGCTGTGCCCGTCTGACTTCAAGTTATGCGCTTGGGGATTTATGAAAGTGAGGTATTGTGCTATGTGCGTGTTTTTATGTAAATGTTTGTTCTGTGTGTGGGTAAGTGTTCTCTAAATGTCTCTAAATTGACGGGTGAGTGTTAGTTTTGGGCGCTTATGTTGAAAATCGGGGTGTTCGCGACCTAAATTTTGTATGAGGTTGTGGGGCGATGTTTGTGCTTTCTCATATAGTTTGGTGGACTTCTCCTTTATGAGGGAGTATATGGTTGGGTGGCCTAAAAATTCTCTAATTTGTGTGTTTCGGACGTATCTGTCAGCGCCTGTGATGACTCGGAAGGTTTTGTTCTGGAGTCGCTGTAATCGTGCCAGCGTGGTGTCTGACGCCATCGACCATACTTCCGATCCATACAAGATGGCCGGTAGCATGAGCTGGCGCCAGAGAAGCATTTTGCAGTTTAGGGTGAGGCCGTCACCCTTTAGGAGGGGGTATAGCTGCGACAGGAGGGCGCAGCCTTTGTTGGCAGTTTTGTGGACGTGTTGTTGCCACGTAAGACGCCTGTCTATTTCGAGCCCTAAGTATGTAATACGGTTACGCCAGGCTAGGTCCCGACCACCAATGGTGAGTTGTTGGTCTGGGAGTTTCAGCCTGGTCGTAAAGTATATTGCTTGGGATTTCTCGGGGTTAACCTTGATTTTCCAAATGTTGCACCACTGAGTGATGACGTCGAGGTGTTCTTGTAGCTTGCGTCGTATGAATGCAAGGTTACGACAGCTCCTGAAGATTGCTGTATCGTCGGCGTAAAGAGCAATCCCTCCGCCGACCTGCTTGGGTATGTCGTTAGTGTAGACTGAGTATAGAACGGGACCCAAGACCGAACCCTGCGGTACTCCGGCCGCAATCGGTCGTGTCTGGCTCGATCTCGATCCACTTCTTACGAAGAATTGACGCTCCGCAAGAAATGAATCAATGATCTGTATTAGATGTCCTGGGCACCCTATTTGGTCTAGTTTATATATTAGGCCATCGTGCCAGACGCGGTCAAATGCCTTCTCTATATCCAGGAACACTGCTCCTGTAGATTCTCTCTTTGCCCTGGCCAGGCAAATGTGCTCTACCAAGCGCAGGCATTGTTGGGTTGTGGAGTGTTCAGAGCGGAATCCAAACTGCTCGGGCATCAGGATGTTGTGTGCAGTAAGGAAGTGTTGAAGGGGTGAGAGGATGAGCAGCTCGAGTATTTTACTCATGCCATTTAGTAGGGAGATAGGTCTATAGCTTTCTGGAAGGAGCAGGTTTTTATTAGGTTTGGGGAGGGTGATTACTTTCGCAGTTTTCCACACTGAGGGGAAGTAGGTGAGCTTTAGGCAAGCGTTGAAGACGCTTGCCAGAAATGTTATGGCAGGAGGTGGAAGGTGCTTTAGGAGTGGGCTGCGGATGCGGTCAGGGCCAGGAGCTTTGTGGTTTCCCTGACGCTTGATAAGTGCGCATATTGTCGGCTCGTTTACGGGCACGAATTCTGTATTTGGGCGCGTATTTCTAATCTGAGTCACTCGTCCGACGACTAATCTTTCCTGCCTTTCACTCTCGTCATCGTCGATGACGTGAGTTCGGAATTGTGACTCTAGTGATTGTGCCATTATTTCCGCCTTATCGTGATCTTCGTACACTAGACCGTTCACGCCGTGGAGTGGCCTGTTCTCTCTGGTGGGGGTTTTCCGCTGCCGGGCTATTCGCCAGATCTTGCGTTTGCTGCTCTCTGTTTCGGCGGTTTGTAATATCTCCTCCCAGCAGCGGCTCCTGTGCTCCTGCAGTCGGAGTTTCACTTGATCCTCCAGTCGCCGCAGCCGGCGGCGGTCAGCTGGGTCGCGGTGACGCTGCCACAGCTTACGCAACCTGCGTTTGGCGACTATGAGGTCCCAGATGTCAGGGGGCAGGTCCCTGGCGCCAGGCTCTGTGGTGAGCCTGACGCTTGTAGCGCGAGCACAGGCGTGGAGGGCGTCTGTGAAGTTGGTGATTGCTTCGTCTATCTCTTCTTTTGTTTCCATCTGTGGGATTTCCTCCACGTGCTCACCCACCAGGTATTTGTATCGGTCCCAATTTGTTATTACTTCTGTTTTTGCCATCCTCCCGGCTTCGTCTTCGACACTGGCTATGTCCAGAACGACCGGGTTGTGGTCAGAGTTCAGCTCGTAGTGCACAGTGACTGTCGCGTCGAGAGCAAAGTTTTTAACGACAAAAATATCCAGGATATCCGGGTTTTTTGTCGGGTCCGCAGGGATATGCGTAGGCTCGTCGGGTGCGATGACGCTGAGGGCGGCACGCCTCTCGACGAGTCCATGCAATCTCACACCACTTCTGTTCTCGGCGCGGCAGCCAAAGGCCGCATGTTTCGAGTTTAGGTCCCCTCCCATAATCACACGAGCGCCAGTACCCAGCAGAGCCTGAAGGTCCTGTGTCAGTATGGTGGTGCCCGGGGGGTGATAGGTGGAGATGATGGTGTATGGTATGTTTTGAATTTTTATTTCTATACCGGCTGCCTCGATGCTGGGTGTCTGCGGTAGGTCCACTGTGCGGAAACACCTTCTGCCTTTTACAAGGACCGCTACTCCGCCGCGCTCGCGGCCTACGCGGTCTACTCTATGGATGGAGTAATTTCTCACAGAAAAGCGGTCCTTGGGCTTAAGGTGGGTTTCCGTCAGGCACACAACGTCGATCGCATACCGGTCTAGAAACTCCTCTAGGATATGTTTTTGTGTTTTTACGCCATTGGCGTTAAAATTTAAAATGGTGAACTTCCTGGATCTAGGGGGATCCATTAAAAGCGTCGAATAATGAAATTGCTCCCTCTGCGAGGGCCATGAATTTACTTAGGCCATCAGGCGCCGCCCGCACGCGCGCCATGGTGTCCCTAATTGTAAACATGATGTTTGTCAGGCTGAAGCCCGCAAACAGTTGGCGCAGCTCGTCAAAGACGCCGAGCGGCGTCCCTGGCTGCTGGCCAGCAGCCGACTGAGGCGGCGCGGCAGCTGCGGGCGCCTCAGTGCGCTGGTGACGTGGAGGGGGAGGCCAGGCGGCAGCTGCCGTCGGGG
Organism: Schistocerca americana; assembly: GCF_021461395.2. Lineage (NCBI taxonomy): Eukaryota > Metazoa > Arthropoda > Insecta > Orthoptera > Acrididae > Schistocerca > Schistocerca americana. The sequence goes on along the minus strand of NW_025725930.1, from coordinate 59,339 downwards.
CGCGTGGTGGGGGAAGCGAGGGAAAGGCATCTCGCCCCGGCACAGTCGCTCTGCGGCTGCTGGCGGAGGCAGAGCTAGCTGCCTGCGCGTTGGCCGCAGATGTTAGCGGCGGCGTCGTGGAGGCGGAAGCGCCTCGAGACAGGGCAGCACCGTTTACCGACCGAGGGGGGCGGGTGGACATCAACTGTATTCGTGTGGGGCATCGGCTGTAGTTCGCCGGGTGATCGCCCCCACATAGGGCGCATTTTGCCGGGGTTGCACGGCTCTTCTTACATGTGTTTGTCAAGTGTGGGCCGGCACACTTGACACACTTTGGAGGATGGTGACACTGCTCTGCAGAGTGGAACAACTGCTGGCATTGGTGGCACTGGACAGGACCTTCAGGTTGGCGATACCTCTCTACCGTAACCTTGCAGTTCATGAACAGCTCGATTTTTAGGAGTTCTCTATTTCTCTCGTCTGGGTGTAATATTACTTTGAAGGAAGCTCTCTTCCTGCGCCCCTCTCCCGGGTTGCTCGGGTCAGATGCCTTGGTCTCCTGTTTGACCTCGATAACCCTGAAGTGACGCGCAAGGAGAAGCTCCTTTATCTCCGCGGGATCAGTGTCACTGGGGAGACCTTTGATCACCGCCTTGTATGCGTTTTTCTCAGTGACCGGGTAAGTGTGGTAGGGTATTTTCTTCTGCGTGAAATAGGCAGTAAGAAATCTGTAGTCGGGCAGGGTTGACGGTTGAAATTTTACGGAGGACCCCCTGCATGAGGTATTTAGTCCTCCTTTTAGTTGAGGGGCGACCTCCTTTATGATTTTCATCGTACCGTTTACGATTGTGGCAAGGATTGGGGGCACCTTTTCCCGTTTCGGCCTCGATTGCGTTTGCGCGCCCGAGGTCGAGGGACGGGTAGGCATTGTTTCGGTCATTTCCGCTCCGTCGGTGTCAATCGGGGCGAAACTATTTGATGTTGGTATATTTGCGATGACAGCTTCACCCCCTACTTCCATGTCATCACTCCCAGGTTGCTCTGTTTCCTCAGCGAGCCGGCTTGGGGCCGGACGCTTAGGCGCTGGCATTACGTCCGAGTCTTGTACGCGTGTTTTTGCTTTGCTAATGGCTGAAGTTGGTTGGCCGCGGGTACCCAGTGACTGGGTGCCGCAGCGGACTGGGGCTTTGGGCTTACCCAAGATGACTGTGTCAGCGGAACTTGAAGTCTGACATTTACTGCCCAGGGGCACTGGTTGTTCGTTCGTTGGCACCGTTAGGTATCCCCGAACAGCGCCAGCCCTACCATTGACTGCACGCGGGTTACCGGGTAGTACCACGGACCCTGGCGCAGGAATTTCCCTACTCTTGGAGGAGCAGGGAGGATGCCCTGCGGCAGTATCTGGATGATTCACGTCTGAGGCAGATCAGACGACCGGTGAACTAGAAAGCCACGGCCCTCGCCGCCACCGCGCTGCCAGTAGACCGGCAGCCGCTGCACGACAAAGGGACCACGTAAGCGTCCTACCACGACAAATTTGCGGCGCAATCGCTAAGCGTGCGCACCCACACACGACAATTTTTGCTTGCGTTGTGCACGCACAACGCACACGACAAATTTTGCTGTGCTACGGCTAGCGTAGCGCTCCCAAGGGATCTCCCAGCAGCGCGCGGCAGTATAGCGTCCGCTCACGGCCGATCCACCCCCTCGAATGAGCGGCAGAGAATCACAAGGCCCAGCCAGTGTCGCGGGCGGGCGCGGACGGCCGAGAGAGCGGCCGCCACTCTGCGCGCCGCCGCGCCGCGCCTCCCGCGCTTGCTACCGCCCAACGTCCGACAGCCTGTGCGGAGCAGCCCCAAACCTGCGCCACAACCGCCCGCGCCTTTCAAACCACCGAGGATGGGGCTACACACAGCCACACCACAGTCGCCAACCAGTCGCCACGGCAGCGCCGCAAACCACGGCCAAACTGCAGCTACCGCGCGCTACAGCCTGGGTCGGCCCGCCGAGAATCGCCGCCCCCGCCCAAATGCCGCCCCCACAGCCCCAGCCGACGACCCGCCACAATGGCCAAACCTTCGGCAAAACTCCCACACCGTCGCCGCGGCAGCCCGGCCAGCGCGGCCGGCGCCACAGCCACACAAGCCGAGGCGTGCGGCGATGACGGCCGTGCAAACGCGCCTCCGCCGCCCCATCGCCTTCCGTCGCCCTCCCGCCGTTTCCCGATCGGCCCGCAGCCGTCGGGCCACATCGCGCGCCGTCCTCCTCCTCTCGCCGGCCAACATTCACAGCCGTTTCTCACCAATTGCCCGCCGCAAACGGACGCCGCCTGCGCAACAGGCGCCGCCGCCCCTCGCCGCTTCCGACCCAACCCCTCGACCGAGGCAAACCGCAATCCGAATCTACAGACCAACCCAATCTGCCGTCAAGCACACACGACAGCCGACCTTACACGTTACGCGTTACACATTACGTTTACACGTCTACGTTAGGTTAGGTTAGGTGGACGTGGGTTAGGTTAAGGGGACTTGGGTTAGGTTAAGCGTCAAACTTAGGTTAAGCATTCAAACACGTCAGGCGTCAGAGGTTAGGTTAGGTTAGGTTACACGTTAGGTTAAGGGGTCAGTGCTAGGTTAAGAAGCGTCAAACGTAGGTTAAAAAAGCGTTCAAACGTGAGGCGTGAGCCGGACAGCTTACCTTACGTAGACGTTAGGGGCTCACAGGCTGAGCTCACCTCGCCACACCACAGGTTAGGTTCGGTTCGGTTCGCTCGGCTCAGCGTAAAGCGCCGAGGTCAGGGTTACGTTCGTTCACCTTCGGGCGCCACACTTTCGGTTGAAAGGTCGCGACGGGACGACGTCGGCACGCACGCCGCAAACGAACAAAAACGTACAGACGACGTCGGAAACCGCCGACAGACGGGGGAGCAGCACGACCACGACCAGACACCGAGCGCGAACGAGACACACGCGAACCACCCCCACCGGCCAAAGGGCACCACACAACAACCCAGAGCACCACGTGTCGACACCAGAGCAACCCGCCGCTCACGCGACATGGCTGGCACCGAAGGGCAACCGCCCGCAACTGCGCTTTCCGCGCCGGCCCGGATGCACGTCGTGCTACAACAACACCACTACCGTACACAGCCGCTGTTCACAACATCACTATCAATGGCGCGCCCGCGGCTCGCCGCCGTCGCAGTCGCAGCCCCAACGCCAGCACTTTTGCACCACCATTCACACGCACCGCAACACAGCTCGCCGACACAGCCGAACAAAACAAACACCACACAACAACAGCAACAACAACGCCGCCGCCTCTACTTGTGCCGGCGACCCACCCCGCCGATGGCGCACCTTTCGCCAGCCGGCAATCTACACACACGCACCCACCCACCGGGGCCCAGTGCAAAAAAAAAAAAAAAAAAAAAAAAAAAAAAAAAAAACACACAAAAACAAAAAAACCAAACAACACAAACGACACGGGAAGCGCACACCGCCACTTCGCGCGCACGCCACCAACCAGTCGTCGTCTCAAAATAACAAACACAAACAAAATAAACTAACAACTAGGGCAACACAAAACAAAAACGCCTCGCACGAACCGAACCGCCCACAAAAAGGACAAGCACACGCACAGCCTCTGCTGACGACCACGACGCAGCGGCACGCTGCTCCTGTCCCGCGCCCCGCGCCCCGCGCCCCACTCGATTCACAACTCACGCGACACCGTCAACGACGGGCTCGCTTCCCGCAACCTACCACCTTTCCGCCACGACGCACAGCCCCAGCCCCACCCGACGACTGCACTTTCACCACCGCCTCCCCCTTCCCCCCCAAAACACACACACACACACACACACACACACACACACACACAGCCAGCCAAAAACGCACTCGCGACCCACACATGCACGTGCATCGGCACACGCCAACCAGTCAACGTCGACAACCACACGCAAGGCTCGAAACGAAAACGAAACCGGCGTCCTTCCACGTTGCCATCAAGCTACGCGACACAAGACACAAGGAACCAACACAACAGCCGGCCCCACTAATTCCCACTCTCACGCCGCAAAAAGCACACCGACACCGCCAAACACGCACGCACATTCCCCTTCGCACTGACACCACCGACCGGCTCGCTACCACACACCTCTCGGCAGCCGTTTTCACGCCAATTCGCCACACCGCCCACACAGTCGACAAGCGCCCGCCCTGTACGGCACACGCAACGACGCAGCGCAGCAAAGGGCGCCCGCAACACATACCTCTCCGCCGCCCGACGCGCCAACCGCCACGCCACACCACACCGCACCGCCAGCCACCAGCCACACGTCCAACACGCCGCGCCGCCTCCGGCCACCCGCCAGGGGGCGCTCACGTCCGCGACAACAGCGCGGCCCGCCGGGCCGGGCCGAACCGAACCGAGCCGCCGCTGCTCTGCACTCGGCACGGCCACACCCTGCTGCAGACCGGGCTCGTCCCTCTGTACGCGTCTGCCTGCGCATCAACACAACACGACCTTTTGTTTTTTTTTTTTCTCTCTCTACCGCCATCCCTTCTTCTCGCGTTTTACTCGTTGTTGCAGCAGCGGCGCACACCTACACATCCACAGCCCCAGCCGAGCCGGCCTCACCTCAGGGCCCGCCGCCAGCGTCTCCTCCTCGGGCACAGGTGCGGTGCTGTGGCCGCCCATCCAACCGCATTGCTGGCCGTCCAGCCACCAGGCGTTCCCACTGCCGCGAGCCACGCCGCGCACCGACCCTGCTGCAGAAAACGAAGCATAGCCAGAGACCGACCGATACACAAAGCAAGCCGTCGCCTCGCCTCTTGTCCTTCCTGCCTTCCTTCCGCCCCCGCCCTTCTCACACCACCGCCTCTCCACTTTCGCCCCCCCCTCCTTTTTTTTTTTTTTTTTTTTTTTTTTTTTTTTTTTTTTTTTTTTTCTTTGGCCCTCTCTCCTTCCCGCCATGGCGGTTACGGCACCGCGCTGCAGCGGCAGATTTTTTTGCGCCCACACGCCTACTCCTACCACCATTAACCTTGCCCTGCCCTGCCCTGCCCTGCCCTGCCCTGCCCATCAACGTCGCAGTCGAACCGACGCTTGCCAACACACTGCCCACGTTCCTTTCTCTTTTCGGCCTACGCCCATTACGCGCCGCCGCCACAGCACCTTCCCTTCCCACAACACACCGACGTCATCACACGCACCCAAAACAGGGGCCACGACCGTGTTCCTCGCCCACTCCCATCCCGCACGGTACGCACATTCCCAACTACTACCGCGCACCCTCCCTTTCCAATCTGTGTGTCTCTGTGTCTGTGTCCTGTCCGCGCGTGACGCCTCTCAACATCCGCCGTCCCCCGTCCCGTTTTCGCCCCCATGCCGTCGTCGCGCCGCCTCCTCCCCGTCCACCGCCGCCCCTGTCCGCCCCGCACCACACCATACACCGCTGCTTGTCCCGGCCGTTGCCACCAAAGGCGCCGACCGCAAACGCGCCACGCCGCAGCCCCCGTGCGTCTCGCGCTCGCTTGCATCTCCGTGCCGACGCTGCCTCTCTTCCCGCTCGCACTCGACCTCGACAACACAGTCTTTGGCTCCGCCACTGCGTGTTCCGGTGGTACGCACGCTGCAACACGTATGTATTCATTACCAGAGCGATGGCGAGGCATGACAGCATCTCTGTCTGACCAGAGAGTTCTTTATCGCTGCTAGTCGGCGCTTGGACCGCGCCAGACGACAGTAGTGGCACGCACCGGGTCGCCAGGAACAGTTGTTATATATATATTGTAGCGCGAGTCGGGAGAGGTAGTAGTCGGTCGACAGTAGTAGCGGGTGGACGGTTGTACTGAGCGGGCGTCGGCGGCGTGCTCTGCTCGTCTCGCGACTCTGGTCACGGTTCGGGACGATGTATAGTCTATTGTGTTATAATCAAAAGGTGGTGTGACGCTGCATTGCGCAAATCTGATAACGTATGTTCATTGTACTTATTTTGTTCAACAACAAAAGCCCCACTATTACTTTTTTTCTAAAGTAACTTTTGTCTCTTAACGAAAAACATTCACTTTTTAAAGACTACTTCCTATGGCATTTCCCTCCAAGGAGTGCAATTAATTACCAGCCAGCACTCATTCATTGCACACAGCTGTGTAAGGGGTATCTACAATTGAGGAGCGGATATAAATGCAATTTTTTTGTTTTTTTTTGTTTTTTTTTTTTTTTTTTTTTTTTTTTGTGTGTGTGTGTGTGTGTTGTAACCTCCCAGCAAAATTTAAAATAATGGACAATGTTATTTACGGATGCTAATGGACATTGCGCTAATTGTAACCTCGCCCACAATGAGAGGTATTGAAAATGGCAACAAAAATGTGAAATTCGCAATCTGACTCAAATATAAAGTCTTCACACAACATTTAAAAAAGTCCGTTCAGTGACAAGAAACTTCAATTAAACCGAAATATCGGTCTTTGGCCCTGTGCAAAACAATCAGAATTAAAGTCTTACCTCCGAATAAATGGATGTCACATTTCTGCTCTGGTTGTTGCGCAGCGCTTGGAGGAACTGCATTGCAAATAATAATATTCTCTTTTTTTGTGATTTTAGTGACATTTTTCTTCAAAGAAGTGGAATGAAATGTGAAGTGCAACGAACTCTTTAGTTCAATAAACAATTAAATGTTTGAAAAATGCTTTTGAAATAAAAATTATTATTGGGGAACTTGTTGGAGAATAATTACAATAAATACAATTTTTCATTATCTAATGATTATATTAATTAACAGTATACCTTATTCACCATCTTGACCAGTGTTGCCGACCGCCTACATCACACAACCGCGCTCGGCTGCTACTACTGACCGACCGCTCTGCATGACGACTATTAGCGTACTGCACGCGACGACTACTGACAGAGTACAGCCCTCAACTACACATAGCTACGGACTCGCAACGACTACTGACTGACTGAGAACCGCTCGCAACACTCGCGCAGTCCAGCGCAAACTCTCTGGTCACAGATGCTACAATGTCTCGCCATCGCTACTATGTTACATACGTGTTTCAGTGTCTTTTTCATTGGGGTAACGATCTTTGGCTCTTTTTATTCTGAATACAGGGCCAAAGGTCAACGCTGCTGCCCTTATACAATTTATCAGGTTTCATTATGTCTGTTGCAATGTTACATACGGTTCACTCTTTCATTAATATTATCGTTGGGTTTGTTTTGTAGGGACGTTAACATTCTGGCACATTTTTATTATCATCGGACTCTCTGCTATTTGTGCAGGGAGGTTATACCTGGGTCCATTTCCATTTTAATATTGATAGACTTTTTGTTTTCTCGTTGTTTTTCCTTCTTTTTTTTTTGTTTTGTTTTTCCCGCTCTCACCACCACCGCCGCATCACGCCTTCCGTTTTCTTGGTTTCTTTTCTGTTCTTCAACTGCTTCAACATCACCGCGCCCCATTTCCACACCACAGCCATCAGCCTCCAAGACGGGCGGGCGCAGTGTGCCATTTCCGGCGCACAAGCACACCCGTACGGTACTCTCCTCGCCCCCACGCCACCAACAACACAGCGACCACGCGGCTTTCAGGCATGGCACGGCACCGGCGAAATGCGCCGCCCCCGCCCCTCCGCGCATCCGTCCGTCTCGCCACGTTCACTGACAGCCGCGTCTGCGGCTACACCACGACAACCACAACACAACACCGCTCCCCTCCCTGGCAACTCACATTGTTTTTCTCCTCCTCTTTTGCACAAACCACAACGCCGAGCACAGGCGCAAGCCACCCACACCGCGCCCCTCCCCGTCCCGTCTTTGGCCGCCGCTCCTCGTTTGCCCCCTCCCATCTCCCGAAATGCCATGCCAGCAGCGTTACGCATGCCCCTCCCCTGTCCACACAACACTACCGCCTAACGAACAGCCTTCCGGGCCACATGCAGGGCACGCCCACCTCCAAACACTGCCAATTCACGGACGCACGCACACACACACTCACTTTCTCGACACCTTTCTGTACGGAGGGTGCGTCATCTCGACCGTGACAGAGTGACGGCAACTATCGACGATCCATTTCCCCCCAATGGTAAAACATGTCCACTAACACCTACATACATCATTCACGTACACAGACAATAGCATACACACAATGGGAGGGCACACGAACATGGACGGCACGGCACTGTCATACACTCTTCCTCAGAACCATATCAACAAACGTTACGTACATCCGGGAAAGCGAAAGCGAAAGCAAAAGCAAAGGCAAAGCCCAATGCAGCCGTCAAAGGTAACGTTCACCACGGCAGACACTTGCAGCCGCGCCGCCGTTAAACGCATTTCAGTGCGGCTCCAATACGCCTCCGACACGGGAACGTTCCGTTGCTCTACGAATGCGTTTCTCCCCTTTTTCCCTTCCTCTCTCTTTTGCCCCCCCTCCTTGCACTCTTGCCTCATTCCTCACGTTCTGCCCAGACATTCGACCGATCAAAGTCAACCTTTCGTTACCGTTCTCAGCGCGACGGTGTACAACAGTATGACGGGTGTGCCCAAGACTTCGGTTCAGTTGCGTGACGCCCGTCTATCGCGCCGATCGACAGTTACTCAGGGGGCGACGGATCGGACCACGTCACCGACACACAAAACACTTTCAAACAAACAAATACGCACCGGATGGACACAGACAAACACGTGTACAGACATTCGCCAAACAAACGACCGCCGCCGCCGCCGCCGCCGTCGTCGTCTAGCGTCGCGCTTACTGTACTGCACTGGACACGCGTGCATCTTGAATGACGACATCGGTGTGCGTGCGTCGTACGCAATCAGTCAGACACGGCTATCAAACATCAGAGTCGAATGGTACATCATCGTGCGTGTTCGCCGTACACGTACAGTACAATACAACAACAATGCGTCTTAATGGCACGTTCATTTCAACGTCACTCACACACCTCCACGCTGCAGTTACGTCGCACCATTGTCAAACTCGGCGTACAGCAAAGGGAATAGTGGGCGGCAAAAAAAAAAAAAAACAACCAAACAAAAACATTTCACATTTCACCCTCGCCATGTATGATGTGCAAAAAAACAAACCCGCAAACGGCCGTCGTTACGGTGACACAAAAGTCGCCGATCGCACAGTCCCCCCTCGCAGACGGGTAACACACACACACACACCAACAACACCAATGGGTCAAAAACCACGCCAACGAGGCGTGCCACCATTCCACGCCACGGCGACCAACCTCGTGGCCGTACCCCGCGCAACACGCTTTGACGCGCCCCCCCACCCACAATCAAAATGCACACATACATCACAGCCGTCCACACAAACAACAACAACAATTCCGCCCTTCCCGCAAAAGGCAAGTTGGTGGCCCTGAAAAGGGCCGTTTTGCCGCTCTCGCAACGGAGGAGCCTTCTCCATCCTTCCTTCCATTCCAGAGCCACCTCCTTACTTGGAGCTCGTGTACTTGGTCACCGCCTTCGTGCCCTCGCTCACGGCGTGCTTGGCCAGCTCGCCAGGCAGCAACAGCCGCACAGCGGTCTGGATCTCGCGGGACGTGATGGTCGAGCGCTTGTTGTAGTGCGCCAGCCGAGAAGCCTCGGCCGCAATGCGCTCGAAAATGTCGTTCACGAAGCTGTTCATGATGCTCATCGCCTTCGACGAGATGCCCGTGTCAGGGTGCACCTGCTTCAGCACCTTGTAGATGTAGATGGCATAGCTCTCCTTCCTCTTGCGCTTCTTCTTCTTGTCGCCCTTCGAAATGTTCTTCTGCGCCTTGCCAGCCTTCTTGGCGGCCTTCCCGCTAGTCTTGGGCGGCATCTCGAACCAACGTACGGCAGCAGCAACACCAGTACCAAGCGCTCCGCTCTAGTCAGCGTCTCCCCACACAGTGGCACCCGCCGCCAGCCGCCGCCGCACCTTTACCAGCTCGCCCTGTTGCGGCCGCCGACCAATGGGGCGCGCGCGCAACCGGCCGCCGCACCCGAGCCCATAAAGCACCCCCACCCCGGCTGCGCCGGCACGCACTCCGCTGCTCGACTCGCTGCCGCTCGCACCGGTCGTTTTCGTTTCCGTTTCGTGTGCACCGTCGCTAGCCCATCGCCATGTCCGGACGCGGAAAGGGAGGCAAAGTCAAGGGCAAGTCAAAGTCCCGCTCAAGCAGGGCTGGGCTCCAGTTCCCGGTCGGCAGAATCCACCGCCTCCTGCGCAAGGGAAACTACGCAGAGCGCGTCGGCGCCGGGGCGCCCGTCTACCTCGCCGCCGTCATGGAGTACCTCGCGGCTGAGGTGCTCGAGCTGGCCGGAAACGCGGCCCGCGACAACAAGAAGACGCGCATCATCCCGCGCCACCTGCAGCTTGCCATCCGCAACGACGAGGAGCTCAACAAGCTCCTGTCGGGCGTCACCATCGCACAGGGTGGTGTCCTGCCCAACATCCAGGCCGTCCTGCTGCCAAAGAAGACCGAGAAGAAGGCCTAAAGGAGGCCAGGCAATCGCAGCCGCCGCGTGCTCCCCTGCACGCAACGCGCTTTGCCGGCTCGGCCCACAACAATCGGCCCTTTTCAGGGCCACCACACAAACCTACGTCCAAAGCAAAATTTCAGTCGTCCTCGCCGCACCTTGTTTTGTTTTTTAACTTTGCACTTTCACAGCACAGCCGCCGCCGGCGCACGTCCGCCATCTTGTCGTCCACACAGCCCGTGTGGCCCAACACACACACACACACACATTTTGCACGGTCGCAGTCGCCTTCCAAACGACAACGGCAGCAATAATGACCATTGTTAAAGGGAGGCGTGTCGACACACCGCCCTCCACTCCCGCGCGCAACGGCCGTCGACACGAACGAAACAGCTGATCCGGCCGCCTTGCCTCGGAAACCCCAACGCCGCCGCAAACACACAGAGCCAAACCACGCAAGCAAATAATCACCGCCTCTCGCACAACAACACACAGCCCGCCATCTCCGTCGCGATCGATACAAAGACACACAAACGAAGCAGCTCCACACACAGCCAGCCACATGACACGTTTCCTTTCCTTCTCCCCTCCCAGTCACATCACGTCGCTCACAAACGGAAAGAAAGAAAGAGAGAGAGAAACAAACAAACAACACAGCGCACACACGCAGCAACAACACAGACTCTTTCGCACTTTTCAACTTCCGAACAGTGTGGTGGCCCTGAAAAGGGCCGTTTTCTAGTCTCTCCCACCCACAAGCACGGCCGCGGGAAGGCCAGCGCCCGCTGCGACGCAGCCTAACCGCCGAAACCGTACAGGGTGCGCCCCTGCCTCTTCAGGGCGTACACCACGTCCATGGCCGTCACAGTCTTGCGCTTGGCGTGCTCAGTGTACGTCACCGCGTCGCGGATCACGTTCTCCAGGAACACCTTCAGCACCCCGCGGGTCTCCTCGTAGATCAGACCAGAGATGCGCTTCACGCCGCCCCTGCGAGCCAGGCGGCGGATGGCGGGCTTCGTGATGCCCTGGATGTTGTCGCGCAACACCTTGCGGTGCCGCTTGGCGCCACCCTTGCCGAGCCCCTTTCCTCCCTTGCCGCGGCCTGTCATCCTTCCTTCCTCGGGCAAAGCAAAACGTGCACAAACAGCAGCTGCAGCGGCTGGAGAGTCGGCTACGGTCTGCGCCCAGCGCGCCCGCCGCCCCCCTATATAGACTCTGGCCCGCCCTCCCCCCACCACGCGCAACCGAGGGCATATAAGCGCAGCACGGAGGCGCGCGGGCCCGTTGTCAAGGCAGCACCGGACGCCGCGCCGCACCTAACCTCCACGCACGCCGCTCCGCTACCGCTACCGCCATGGCCCGCACAAAGCAAACGGCCCGCAAGTCCACCGGCGGAAAGGCGCCGCGCAAACAGCTCGCCACCAAGGCGGCGAGGAAGAGCGCGCCCGCCACCGGAGGCGTCAAGAAGCCCCACCGCTACAGGCCGGGCACCGTCGCCCTGCGAGAAATCAGGCGCTACCAGAAGAGCACAGAGCTGCTCATCCGCAAGCTGCCATTCCAGCGCCTAGTGCGCGAGATCGCCCAGGACTTCAAGACCGACCTGCGCTTCCAGAGCTCCGCAGTCATGGCCCTGCAGGAGGCCAGCGAGGCCTACCTCGTCGGCCTCTTCGAAGACACCAACCTGTGCGCAATCCACGCCAAGCGCGTCACCATCATGCCCAAGGACATCCAGCTCGCGCGCCGCATCCGCGGCGAGCGCGCCTAAACCGCGCCGCGGCACCGCACCGCACAAACAAAAACGGCCCTTTTCAGGGCCACTAACATCTCTCCGTCGCGAGCAACCTTTGTCGGTCGCCTGCCTCTCGCCCCGCAACCCAAAAACAAAAACCACCACTTCCCGTCCGTCCGCCACACCCGCTCACTCTGCCTGCCTGCTAGCAGCGCGCAACAATCACACATCATCCCTCCCCGGCGCACAATACCCAACGGCCGACGTCACACCGCACGGGTGGCTGGCCGGCCGCCGCTTTCGTTTCGAAAACAAAAACAAAAACACCCGCACTCCACTCCGACGGCCAACGGCCAGGCAGGCGCGCTCGCTCGCTCTACACGCCACCGAAATCCCCCGCCGACTCCTTCCCACATCTCAACGTGCCCCCCGTTGCAAAACATAACACACACAAAGGAACAAAACAAAGACCAGACACGACTCGACAAGACGACAGACATCCGAGAAGAACGAACGCAGGCAAGCCAACCAACGTATTCAAACAAAACAACAACGTGACAGAAAACCAACCGTCGGCCGCCGCCACAAACACGGCGACAATCAACCACGACAACAACAACAACACCGCTTACCGCTACCGCCGCCCACACCCGCCACCGACCCCCGCAATCCAACCACCGCGGCACGCAAACAGCATCCCCACGGGCATACAGACAGACCCCCACACCAAACGCAACACGACAATCAAAACCTTCCCCGACGTGCTTTGATGGCCCTGAGAAGGGCCGTTTTGGGCCGCGCGTCTCTTGCGCGCCACTAGACGACGACGGGGGGTGGGGACGACGGAGCCAAGCGCCAAACCCTTCCTTTCCCATCTCTTTCTCCTCTACTCTACTTCTTCTTCTTGGGCGAAGCCTTCGCCTTAGACGGCGTCGTCGCCTTCTTCGGGCGCGGCGCCTTCGGCTTCTTCGTCGGAACCTTGGCGGCCTTCTTCGCCTTCGACGGCGACTTGGCCTTGGCCGGCTTGGCCGCAGCCGCCTTCTTCGCACCCGCGGGAGCGGCCGACGCCGCAGACGCCTTCTTGGCGGCGCCAGCCTTCCGACCGGTCGCCGCCTTCACGCCACCAGCCTTCTTTGCGCCGGCCGCACGGGCGCCCTTCTTCTCCTTGCTGGCCGGAGCGGCGCGCTTCTTCTTGGCACCGCCAGCACGAGCCTTGCCGCCCTCGGCCGCCCCCCCGCCGCCGCCGGCGCCGGCAAGCTTGAACGAGCCGGACGCGCCCTTCCCCTTCGTCTGCACCAGCTCGCCCGCCACGACGGCCGACTTGAGGTACTTCTTGATAAACGGCGCCAGCTTCTCCGCGTCCAGCTTGTAGTGCGCGGCTATGTACTTCTTGATCGCCTGCAGCGACGACCCGCCGCGCTCCTTCAGACTCTTGATGGCGGCCGTCACCATCTCAGAGGTGCGCGGGTGCGCAGGCTTGGCGCGCGGCTTCTTCGCAGACGACGCAGACTTGGCCTTCTTCGTAGTGCCGGTGGCGGCGGGTGCCGCAGCAGTCTCGTTCGTAGCCGCCTGATCTGCCATTTCGACGACGCGCGTAACACACAGCGAGAGCGAGCGGGACGGCAGGCACGCAAGCACAGCACAGCAGCAGAGCAGAGAATCACAAGGCCCAGCCAGTGTCGCGGGCGGGCGCGGACGGCCGAGAGAGCGGCCGCCACTCTGCGCGCCGCCGCGCCGCGCCTCCCGCGCTTGCTACCGCCCAACGTCCGACAGCCTGTGCGGAGCAGCCCCAAACCTGCGCCACAACCGCCCGCGCCTTTCAAACCACCGAGGATGGGGCTACACACAGCCACACCACAGTCGCCAACCAGTCGCCACGGCAGCGCCGCAAACCACGGCCAAACTGCAGCTACCGCGCGCTACAGCCTGGGTCGGCCCGCCGAGAATCGCCGCCCCCGCCCAAATGCCGCCCCCACAGCCCCAGCCGACGACCCGCCACAATGGCCAAACCTTCGGCAAAACTCCCACACCGTCGCCGCGGCAGCCCGGCCAGCGCGGCCGGCGCCACAGCCACACAAGCCGAGGCGTGCGGCGATGACGGCCGTGCAAACGCGCCTCCGCCGCCCCATCGCCTTCCGTCGCCCTCCCGCCGTTTCCCGATCGGCCCGCAGCCGTCGGGCCACATCGCGCGCCGTCCTCCTCCTCTCGCCGGCCAACATTCACAGCCGTTTCTCACCAATTGCCCGCCGCAAACGGACGCCGCCTGCGCAACAGGCGCCGCCGCCCCTCGCCGCTTCCGACCCAACCCCTCGACCGAGGCAAACCGCAATCCGAATCTACAGACCAACCCAATCTGCCGTCAAGCACACACGACAGCCGACCTTACACGTTACGCGTTACACATTACGTTTACACGTCTACGTTAGGTTAGGTTAGGTGGACGTGGGTTAGGTTAAGGGGACTTGGGTTAGGTTAAGCGTCAAACTTAGGTTAAGCATTCAAACACGTCAGGCGTCAGAGGTTAGGTTAGGTTAGGTTACACGTTAGGTTAAGGGGTCAGTGCTAGGTTAAGAAGCGTCAAACGTAGGTTAAAAAAGCGTTCAAACGTGAGGCGTGAGCCGGACAGCTTACCTTACGTAGACGTTAGGGGCTCACAGGCTGAGCTCACCTCGCCACACCACAGGTTAGGTTCGGTTCGGTTCGCTCGGCTCAGCGTAAAGCGCCGAGGTCAGGGTTACGTTCGTTCACCTTCGGGCGCCACACTTTCGGTTGAAAGGTCGCGACGGGACGACGTCGGCACGCACGCCGCAAACGAACAAAAACGTACAGACGACGTCGGAAACCGCCGACAGACGGGGGAGCAGCACGACCACGACCAGACACCGAGCGCGAACGAGACACACGCGAACCACCCCCACCGGCCAAAGGGCACCACACAACAACCCAGAGCACCACGTGTCGACACCAGAGCAACCCGCCGCTCACGCGACATGGCTGGCACCGAAGGGCAACCGCCCGCAACTGCGCTTTCCGCGCCGGCCCGGATGCACGTCGTGCTACAACAACACCACTACCGTACACAGCCGCTGTTCACAACATCACTATCAATGGCGCGCCCGCGGCTCGCCGCCGTCGCAGTCGCAGCCCCAACGCCAGCACTTTTGCACCACCATTCACACGCACCGCAACACAGCTCGCCGACACAGCCGAACAAAACAAACACCACACAACAACAGCAACAACAACGCCGCCGCCTCTACTTGTGCCGGCGACCCACCCCGCCGATGGCGCACCTTTCGCCAGCCGGCAATCGACACACACGCACCCACCCACCGGGGCCCAGTGCAAAAAAAAAAAAAAAAAAAAAAAAAAAAAAAAAAAAAAACACACAAAAACAAAAAAACCAAACAACACAAACGACACGGGAAGCGCACACCGCCACTTCGCGCGCACGCCACCAACCAGTCGTCGTCTCAAAATAACAAACACAAACAAAATAAACTAACAACTAGGGCAACACAAAACAAAAACGCCTCGCACGAACCGAACCGCCCACAAAAAGGACAAGCACACGCACAGCCTCTGCTGACGACCACGACGCAGCGGCACGCTGCTCCTGTCCCGCGCCCCGCGCCCCGCGCCCCACTCGATTCACAACTCACGCGACACCGTCAACGACGGGCTCGCTTCCCGCAACCTACCACCTTTCCGCCACGACGCACAGCCCCAGCCCCACCCGACGACTGCACTTTCACCACCGCCTCCCCCTTCCCCCCCAAAACACACACACACACACACACACACACACACACACACACACACACAGCCAGCCAAAAACGCACTCGCGACCCACACATGCACGTGCATCGGCACACGCCAACCAGTCAACGTCGACAACCACACGCAAGGCTCGAAACGAAAACGAAACCGGCGTCCTTCCACGTTGCCATCAAGCTACGCGACACAAGACACAAGGAACCAACACAACAGCCGGCCCCACTAATTCCCACTCTCACGCCGCAAAAAGCACACCGACACCGCCAAACACGCACGCACATTCCCCTTCGCACTGACACCACCGACCGGCTCGCTACCACACACCTCTCGGCAGCCGTTTTCACGCCAATTCGCCACACCGCCCACACAGTCGACAAGCGCCCGCCCTGTACGGCACACGCAACGACGCAGCGCAGCAAAGGGCGCCCGCAACACATACCTCTCCGCCGCCCGACGCGCCAACCGCCACGCCACACCACACCGCACCGCCAGCCACTCGCAAATTGTGCACTGCCACCAGCCACACGTCCAACACGCCGCGCCGCCTCCGGCCACCCGCCAGGGGGCGCTCACGTCCGCGACAACAGCGCGGCCCGCCGGGCCGGGCCGAACCGAACCGAGCCGCCGCTGCTCTGCACTCGGCACGGCCACACCCTGCTGCAGACCGGGCTCGTCCCTCTGTACGCGTCTGCCTGCGCATCAACACAACACGACCTTTTGTTTTTTTTTTTCTCTCTCTACCGCCATCCCTTCTTCTCGCGTTTTACTCGTTGTTGCAGCAGCGGCGCACACCTACACATCCACAGCCCCAGCCGAGCCGGCCTCACCTCAGGGCCCGCCGCCAGCGTCTCCTCCTCGGGCACAGGTGCGGTGCTGTGGCCGCCCATCCAACCGCATTGCTGGCCGTCCAGCCACCAGGCGTTCCCACTGCCGCGAGCCACGCCGCGCACCGACCCTGCTGCAGAAAACGAAGCATAGCCAGAGACCGACCGATACACAAAGCAAGCCGTCGCCTCGCCTCTTGTCCTTCCTGCCTTCCTTCCGCCCCCGCCCTTCTCACACCACCGCCTCTCCACTTTCACCCCCCCCCTCCTTTTTTTTTTTTTTTTTGTTTTCTTCTTTCTTTCTTTCTTTCTTTGGCCCTCTCTCCTTCCCGCCATGGCGGTTACGGCACCGCGCTGCAGCGGCAGATTTTTTTGCGCCCACACGCCTACTCCTACCACCATTAACCTTGCCCTGCCCTGCCCTGCCCTGCCCTGCCCTGCCCATCAACGTCGCAGTCGAACCGACGCTTGCCAACACACTGCCCACGTTCCTTTCTCTTTTCGGCCTACGCCCATTACGCGCCGCCGCCACAGCACCTTCCCTTCCCACAACACACCGACGTCATCACACGCACCCAAAACAGGGGCCACGACCGTGTTCCTCGCCCACTCCCATCCCGCACGGTACGCACATTCCCAACTACTACCGCGCACCCTCCCTTTCCAATCTGTGTGTCTCTGTGTCTGTGTCCTGTCCGCGCGTGACGCCTCTCAACATCCGCCGTCCCCCGTCCCGTTTTCGCCCCCATGCCGTCGTCGCGCCGCCTCCTCCCCGTCCACCGCCGCCCCTGTCCGCCCCGCACCACACCATACACCGCTGCTTGTCCCGGCCGTTGCCACCAAAGGCGCCGACCGCAAACGCGCCACGCCGCAGCCCCCGTGCGTCTCGCGCTCGCTTGCATCTCCGTGCCGACGCTGCCTCTCTTCCCGCTCGCACTCGACCTCGACAACACAGTCTTTGGCTCCGCCACTGCGTGTTCCGGTGGTACGCACGCTGCAACACGTATGTATTCATTACCAGAGCGATGGCGAGGCATGACAGCATCTCTGTCTGACCAGAGAGTTCTTTATCGCTGCTAGTCGGCGCTTGGACCGCGCCAGACGACAGTAGTGGCACGCACCGGGTCGCCAGGAACAGTTGTTATATATATATTGTAGCGCGAGTCGGGAGAGGTAGTAGTCGGTCGACAGTAGTAGCGGGTGGACGGTTGTACTGAGCGGGCGTCGGCGGCGTGCTCTGCTCGTCTCGCGACTCTGGTCACGGTTCGGGACGATGTATAGTCTATTGTGTTATAATCAAAAGGTGGTGTGACGCTGCATTGCGCAAATCTGATAACGTATGTTCATTGTACTTATTTTGTTCAACAACAAAAGCCCCACTATTACTTTTTTTCTAAAGTAACTTTTGTCTCTTAACGAAAAACATTCACTTTTTAAAGACTACTTCCTATGGCATTTCCCTCCAAGGAGTGCAATTAATTACCAGCCAGCACTCATTCATTGCACACAGCTGTGTAAGGGGTATCTACAATTGAGGAGCGGATATAAATGCAATTTTTTTTTTTTTTTTTTTTTTTTTTTTTTTTTTTTTTTTTTTGTGTGTGTGTGTGTGTGTTGTAACCTCCCAGCAAAATTTAAAATAATGGACAATGTTATTTACGGATGCTAATGGACATTGCGCTAATTGTAACCTCGCCCACAATGAGAGGTATTGAAAATGGCAACAAAAATGTGAAATTCGCAATCTGACTCAAATATAAAGTCTTCACACAACATTTAAAAAAGTCCGTTCAGTGACAAGAAACTTCAATTAAACCGAAATATCGGTCTTTGGCCCTGTGCAAAACAATCAGAATTAAAGTCTTACCTCCGAATAAATGGATGTCACATTTCTGCTCTGGTTGTTGCGCAGCGCTTGGAGGAACTGCATTGCAAATAATAATATTCTCTTTTTTTGTGATTTTAGTGACATTTTTCTTCAAAGAAGTGGAATGAAATGTGAAGTGCAACGAACTCTTTAGTTCAATAAACAATTAAATGTTTGAAAAATGCTTTTGAAATAAAAATTATTATTGGGGAACTTGTTGGAGAATAATTACAATAAATACAATTTTTCATTATCTAATGATTATATTAATTAACAGTATACCTTATTCACCATCTTGACCAGTGTTGCCGACCGCCTACATCACACAACCGCGCTCGGCTGCTACTACTGACCGACCGCTCTGCATGACGACTATTAGCGTACTGCACGCGACGACTACTGACAGAGTACAGCCCTCAACTACACATAGCTACGGACTCGCAACGACTACTGACTGACTGAGAACCGCTCGCAACACTCGCGCAGTCCAGCGCAAACTCTCTGGTCACAGATGCTACAATGTCTCGCCATCGCTACTATGTTACATACGTGTTTCAGTGTCTTTTTCATTGGGGTAACGATCTTTGGCTCTTTTTATTCTGAATACAGGGCCAAAGGTCAACGCTGCTGCCCTTATACAATTTATCAGGTTTCATTATGTCTGTTGCAATGTTACATACGGTTCACTCTTTCATTAATATTATCGTTGGGTTTGTTTTGTAGGGACGTTAACATTCTGGCACATTTTTATTATCATCGGACTCTCTGCTATTTGTGCAGGGAGGTTATACCTGGGTCCATTTCCATTTTAATATTGATAGACTTTTTGTTTTCTCGTTGTTTTTCCTTCTTTTTTTTTTGTTTTGTTTTTCCCGCTCTCACCACCACCGCCGCATCACGCCTTCCGTTTTCTTGGTTTCTTTTCTGTTCTTCAACTGCTTCAACATCACCGCGCCCCATTTCCACACCACAGCCATCAGCCTCCAAGACGGGCGGGCGCAGTGTGCCATTTCCGGCGCACAAGCACACCCGTACGGTACTCTCCTCGCCCCCACGCCACCAACAACACAGCGACCACGCGGCTTTCAGGCATGGCACGGCACCGGCGAAATGCGCCGCCCCCGCCCCTCCGCGCATCCGTCCGTCTCGCCACGTTCACTGACAGCCGCGTCTGCGGCTACACCACGACAACCACAACACAACACCGCTCCCCTCCCTGGCAACTCACATTGTTTTTCTCCTCCTCTTTTGCACAAACCACAACGCCGAGCACAGGCGCAAGCCACCCACACCGCGCCCCTCCCCGTCCCGTCTTTGGCCGCCGCTCCTCGTTTGCCCCCTCCCATCTCCCGAAATGCCATGCCAGCAGCGTTACGCATGCCCCTCCCCTGTCCACACAACACTACCGCCTAACGAACAGCCTTCCGGGCCACATGCAGGGCACGCCCACCTCCAAACACTGCCAATTCACGGACGCACGCACACACACACTCACTTTCTCGACACCTTTCTGTACGGAGGGTGCGTCATCTCGACCGTGACAGAGTGACGGCAACTATCGACGATCCATTTCCCCCCAATGGTAAAACATGTCCACTAACACCTACATACATCATTCACGTACACAGACAATAGCATACACACAATGGGAGGGCACACGAACATGGACGGCACGGCACTGTCATACACTCTTCCTCAGAACCATATCAACAAACGTTACGTACATCCGGGAAAGCGAAAGCGAAAGCAAAAGCAAAGGCAAAGCCCAATGCAGCCGTCAAAGGTAACGTTCACCACGGCAGACACTTGCAGCCGCGCCGCCGTTAAACGCATTTCAGTGCGGCTCCAATACGCCTCCGACACGGGAACGTTCCGTTGCTCTACGAATGCGTTTCTCCCCTTTTTCCCTTCCTCTCTCTTTTGCCCCCCCTCCTTGCACTCTTGCCTCATTCCTCACGTTCTGCCCAGACATTCGACCGATCAAAGTCAACCTTTCGTTACCGTTCTCAGCGCGACGGTGTACAACAGTATGACGGGTGTGCCCAAGACTTCGGTTCAGTTGCGTGACGCCCGTCTATCGCGCCGATCGACAGTTACTCAGGGGGCGACGGATCGGACCACGTCACCGACACACAAAACACTTTCAAACAAACAAATACGCACCGGATGGACACAGACAAACACGTGTACAGACATTCGCCAAACAAACGACCGCCGCCGCCGCCGCCGCCGTCGTCGTCTAGCGTCGCGCTTACTGTACTGCACTGGACACGCGTGCATCTTGAATGACGACATCGGTGTGCGTGCGTCGTACGCAATCAGTCAGACACGGCTATCAAACATCAGAGTCGAATGGTACATCATCGTGCGTGTTCGCCGTACACGTACAGTACAATACAACAACAATGCGTCTTAATGGCACGTTCATTTCAACGTCACTCACACACCTCCACGCTGCAGTTACGTCGCACCATTGTCAAACTCGGCGTACAGCAAAGGGAATAGTGGGCGGCAAAAAAAAAAAAAAACAACCAAACAAAAACATTTCACATTTCACCCTCGCCATGTATGATGTGCAAAAAAACAAACCCGCAAACGGCCGTCGTTACGGTGACACAAAAGTCGCCGATCGCACAGTCCCCCCTCGCAGACGGGTAACACACACACACACACCAACAACACCAATGGGTCAAAAACCACGCCAACGAGGCGTGCCACCATTCCACGCCACGGCGACCAACCTCGTGGCCGTACCCCGCGCAACACGCTTTGACGCGCCCCCCCACCCACAATCAAAATGCACACATACATCACAGCCGTCCACACAAACAACAACAACAATTCCGCCCTTCCCGCAAAAGGCAAGTTGGTGGCCCTGAAAAGGGCCGTTTTGCCGCTCTCGCAACGGAGGAGCCTTCTCCATCCTTCCTTCCATTCCAGAGCCACCTCCTTACTTGGAGCTCGTGTACTTGGTCACCGCCTTCGTGCCCTCGCTCACGGCGTGCTTGGCCAGCTCGCCAGGCAGCAACAGCCGCACAGCGGTCTGGATCTCGCGGGACGTGATGGTCGAGCGCTTGTTGTAGTGCGCCAGCCGAGAAGCCTCGGCCGCAATGCGCTCGAAAATGTCGTTCACGAAGCTGTTCATGATGCTCATCGCCTTCGACGAGATGCCCGTGTCAGGGTGCACCTGCTTCAGCACCTTGTAGATGTAGATGGCATAGCTCTCCTTCCTCTTGCGCTTCTTCTTCTTGTCGCCCTTCGAAATGTTCTTCTGCGCCTTGCCAGCCTTCTTGGCGGCCTTCCCGCTAGTCTTGGGCGGCATCTCGAACCAACGTACGGCAGCAGCAACACCAGTACCAAGCGCTCCGCTCTAGTCAGCGTCTCCCCACACAGTGGCACCCGCCGCCAGCCGCCGCCGCACCTTTACCAGCTCGCCCTGTTGCGGCCGCCGACCAATGGGGCGCGCGCGCAACCGGCCGCCGCACCCGAGCCCATAAAGCACCCCCACCCCGGCTGCGCCGGCGATTCCCGCTCACGCCGCGGAGAGTACACGTTAGTTCGTTGTCGCTGTTGGTTATCGTGATGTCGGGACGCGGAAGTGGACGCAAAGCTGCTGCCTTGGCTGAGTTGCTGCTCACGTTAGCAGGACCTGCCGGGAAGAAGAAGAAGAAGTCTACACCGCAGTGCTTTCGCTGCCAAAAGCTTGGCCACGTCGCCAAGCACTGCAGCGGAGCAGTCGCGTGTTTGAAGTGTGCGCAAGCACACGACACACGCGACTGCAAGAAGCCGAAGGACGCCCCCTGCACATGCGCCAACTGCGGTGGCGCACACGCGGCTAACGCCCGTTCCTGCGCGTACAGGAGAAATTGGCGCGGACCAGAGAAGACGCAGAAGCAAGTGACCACCACACGCGAAGAGGTGGTCACTCGCTCAGAAGACGCCATCACCAGGCGCCTCAGCGACGCCGTAGAAGAAGCCATGTCCGCCTTCAAATCCGCCATGGCGGAAGAGAGGGCGGCCATGCTGGCGGAACTGGGCGAGGCTCGGCGTCAGATTGCTGAGCTGACGCAGGAGCTTCGCTCAGCCAAGGCAGCTTCCGCCACAGCGGTCGACACCGCCAGCCAGACGACTCCTCCTCGAGAGAAGAAGTTTGCGACGGTGGCCACGCAGACCGACGTGCCTGCCGAAGGGGAGGCAACACTGCCCAAGACGGACGCAGAAGCAGAAGCGCAAGAAGAAGGGTGGGAAGAAGTCCCATTCCTCCCGCTTCCCGACATGTACAGCGCAAGCGCTGTGACGCAGAAGATAGCTGCATCGCTTCGCGATGGTACATATCCCCACCACGACAACCCTTATCCCTTCGTTCCTCCTAACCTTTCTAAACCTTCACCTCCACACCAACCAATCGAATATCCAGAAGGCCTTGTTGGTCTTTCCAAGGAGGATTACGATCTGATCAATTCCTTCCCAATTTTCACAGAGTGGCAAATGCGCTACGTCATCTTCGCTCTCGTCCACGGAGAGTATGAGAAAGCTGGATACACTGTATCCACTATCCCAACCGAGGGAGAGCCCTCAAGTAAGAAGAAGAAGAAGAAAAGTCGTCACACCGACAAATACAGAAAATAGGTTATCGGCACTCCTTGCCAGTACAGAACAACCTACAAGTCAAGAAAGAAGACTCATCAATCATCCCAGGGGAGTAAAGGCCAACAGGCCACAAACTTCCACCTGAACCTCCTCACAGTGAGGAAGTCAGAAAAGGAGCAGCAGGCAGGCTGCGCCGGCACGCACTCCAAAACTTTCTTCAAGCGCGAGATTTGTGTGTCACAAGCATGGAATAAGATACACTTTAGTATATCACCATTAAAGAGCACAAACGATAGAAACACCGATATAAACACACAAAATCAAAACCAAATACGTTCGCAGGTCTAAACAATATGAGAACGAAAATTGCGTTCGTTAACGCGAACGGCATTAACACAAAGAAACCACTCATAGAACGGCAGATACTGAAAGAGGGTATTCAGATTTACGGTATCTCAGAAACAAGGGCAGGGCACGCCCCCATCAACATACTGGACTACGTGTGCTATCGAAAAGACGCGGTAAACGAGGCTAGAAACAGGGGATGGGCACACGGAGGAGTAGCCTTACTACACCACAAGAGACTCGCAGCAATACAAATACCACTGCCAGAGGAACACGAAAACCAGCAGGCAATCATCATACAAATAGCGTGCAAAAACAAGAAAAAACTGTTCTTGGCAGTGCTATACGTCCCCCCCACAGAAGAGATACCGAAAAACCTGATACAGTACATCAGCAGCCTAGGACCATGTATAATTCTAGGAGACCTAAATGCAAGATCCACAAATCTCGGCGACCATAGGACAAATAGAAACGGGACACTGCTAGAGGAACTACTAGAAGAAAACCGACAAATACTGAGACTACCTAACGAAGAACCAACCTTTATAAACCACGCCGGCTACTCCACACCAGACCATGTAATCATATCCGCCAACATATCAAAATGCATAAGTGACATAGAGATAGGGGAAGGGATCGGAAGCGACCACATACCAATCCACATAAACACGACATTAATAGCACCAGAAAAGACGAAACCAGAAATAAAAACGTACAAAGACAGAAGAAATATAGACAGGAAAAAATATCTAGAAAACATCAACCAGAACCTAAACATAACTAACGAAGAGATAGACAACTACGAAAAACTAGAAAATCTAAACGCACACATAACTAAGGTGATAGAAGACGCAGTGGAGACAAGTGCACCAATAAGAAAGATAATCGAAGGAAAAGAAGCAATACCAACACACATCATAACACTAATAAAACAAAAACGGCAGGTATACGCGCAATACAGACGCACTAAAGACCCTACTATTAAAAACCAATGGAATAGGCTAAACGATCAAGTACGACACCAGCTCAAACAGTTTAGGGCAAGAAAACTGGACACAAAAATACGGAACCTAGACCCGAAAAACCCAGCCGACTTCTGGAAGAAATTCAGACGACTGACGATCCAGAAAGAGGCACACGAAGCACCACTGATAATAAACGACGAAATCACGACGTGCAATAAGAAGAAAGCAGACGCCTTCCTAGGAGCGCTAAAAAACGTATACGCACACCCCCAAGACGACAAATTCGACAAAGATCACGAAATAAAAACGGAAATAGAAACAAAAGCAGAGCTGGAACAAACAACCTATACGACCTACGACGAAGACCAGACAGCACTACTCGTAGACATAACCACACAGGAGGTAAAACAGGCCATAGCAGGTGGCAAAGTCACTGCCCCCGGCGCTGACGGCATCACCAGACAACACCTCAGACTAATACCACCGCAAACAATAATTCCGCCACTGCAGAAACTCTTTAATGCCATAATAAGGCTCAAAAAGACACCGCAACAGTGGAAAAAAGGCCAAATACGTATGCTACCGAAACCACAAAAACCGAAACACGACCCAAAATCATATAGACCGATAACATTACTGCCAGTGATCGGAAAAACATTCGAGGCAATCCTCACACAGAGAATTCAGAAATACGTAGACAAAAAAGGAATATTACCAGAAGAACAAGCGGGCTTTCGTAAAAACAAAAGTACAATTGACCCAATATTAAGATTAGTTAGTAACAGTGTCGAAGCAATAAACACGGGTATGGTCTCAACAGTACTGATGCTCGACATAGAACGGGCTTTTGATAAAGTGTGGCATACAGGGCTATTAAAGAAACTATTACAACATAGCATACCGAAAGAAATAGTACAACTAATAAACAACATGATTACAGAACGACAGATCGTAGTAAAAGTCGGAGACACCTACTCTGACACACTAAAACCCAAAGCAGGTGTACCACAAGGGGCTATCATCTCACCTCTACTTTACAATCTTTATACAGCCGACATTCCAAAACCGACCGGAATCAACGAACAAATAGCCCTGTATGCCGACGATACAGCGTTCTGGTGCCAAGCAGCAACCACCGAAATGATAACAATAAAAACAAACAGATATGTCCAGATATTAGAAAAATGGCTAGCAACATGGAGGATCCGCCCAAATCCCACAAAAACGCAAGTACTGGTAATAAAACACAGACACCTGACCAGACACAGGCCACAAAACCCAGACGATGTGAAAATATCGTTATGGGGACAAACGATAAAACCAAGTCCTACCGCCAAATACCTAGGATTGGACTTCGACAGCCTACTGAACTGGGAGAAAAATACAACCAAGAAAATAAGCATAGCCAACGCCAAAGCAAACAGAATACAACTACTCAAACACAGGAACGGAGGAGCAAGCACAAGAACAGTCTTGCACCTATACAAAATGTACGTAAGACCAATAATGGAGTACGGAGCAGTAGTATGGGGCGGCACAACCACACAATGCAACAGAATAAAGGCCACAGACAGAAGAATATTAAGGAAACTAGCGCAAATACAATATGAACCAACAGCAACACTTCACAATAGACTCGAAATAGACTCGATAAAAGACAGAATCATAAAGCAAATGGCAACATACGGAAATAACAGATTAACAACTAATCAAGACATCAAGACGCTAATCACGACAATACCTTACCATTTAAATGCACCAGCATATAAATACCCATATCCGCCTCACATTATAGCAATAGCAACTGAACAAGAATACCCAGACAAACATGAAGATATAAAAGCAATAACAGAAAGCAAAGATCTGCCCCAACATCTAACAACAGAATAAGATAAATAAATAAAAGACATAGAAGAACACTCTAAGGACTTTCACCCGACTCCAGCTGAGGTTTTCAGGGGTTTCCCTCAGCCGTAAGGCAAATGCCGGAGTTGTGTATTCTCCCCAAAACAAGCAAACAAATAAGATCACAAATAAACAAAGAAAAGTAAACAACAGAAGATAAATAAAAAATTGTAGATTCCTTCCCCAAATTAACAAATAAATTGTGTCACCACAGAATAACGTAAGATAAACTAAGGCTCCAAACGGGCAGTAAGCCCTATATGAGCCCACCCCACCCTTCCGGTGGTGGAATGAAATATTTAAAAAAAAAAAAAAAAAAAAAAAAAAACTCCGCTGCTCGACTCGCTGCCGCTCGCACCGGTCGTTTTCGTTTCCGTTTCGTGTGCACCGTCGCTAGCCCATCGCCATGTCCGGACGCGGAAAGGGAGGCAAAGTCAAGGGCAAGTCAAAGTCCCGCTCAAGCAGGGCTGGGCTCCAGTTCCCGGTCGGCAGAATCCACCGCCTCCTGCGCAAGGGAAACTACGCAGAGCGCGTCGGCGCCGGGGCGCCCGTCTACCTCGCCGCCGTCATGGAGTACCTCGCGGCTGAGGTGCTCGAGCTGGCCGGAAACGCGGCCCGCGACAACAAGAAGACGCGCATCATCCCGCGCCACCTGCAGCTTGCCATCCGCAACGACGAGGAGCTCAACAAGCTCCTGTCGGGCGTCACCATCGCACAGGGTGGTGTCCTGCCCAACATCCAGGCCGTCCTGCTGCCAAAGAAGACCGAGAAGAAGGCCTAAAGGAGGCCAGGCAATCGCAGCCGCCGCGTGCTCCCCTGCACGCAACGCGCTTTGCCGGCTCGGCCCACAACAATCGGCCCTTTTCAGGGCCACCACACAAACCTACGTCCAAAGCAAAATTTCAGTCGTCCTCGCCGCACCTTGTTTTGTTTTTTAACTTTGCACTTTCACAGCACAGCCGCCGCCGGCGCACGTCCGCCATCTTGTCGTCCACACAGCCCGTGTGGCCCAACACACACACACACACACATTTTGCACGGTCGCAGTCGCCTTCCAAACGACAACGGCAGCAATAATGACCATTGTTAAAGGGAGGCGTGTCGACACACCGCCCTCCACTCCCGCGCGCAACGGCCGTCGACACGAACGAAACAGCTGATCCGGCCGCCTTGCCTCGGAAACCCCAACGCCGCCGCAAACACACAGAGCCAAACCACGCAAGCAAATAATCACCGCCTCTCGCACAACAACACACAGCCCGCCATCTCCGTCGCGATCGATACAAAGACACACAAACGAAGCAGCTCCACACACAGCCAGCCACATGACACGTTTCCTTTCCTTCTCCCCTCCCAGTCACATCACGTCGCTCACAAACGGAAAGAAAGAAAGAGAGAGAGAAACAAACAAACAACACAGCGCACACACGCAGCAACAACACAGACTCTTTCGCACTTTTCAACTTCCGAACAGTGTGGTGGCCCTGAAAAGGGCCGTTTTCTAGTCTCTCCCACCCACAAGCACGGCCGCGGGAAGGCCAGCGCCCGCTGCGACGCAGCCTAACCGCCGAAACCGTACAGGGTGCGCCCCTGCCTCTTCAGGGCGTACACCACGTCCATGGCCGTCACAGTCTTGCGCTTGGCGTGCTCAGTGTACGTCACCGCGTCGCGGATCACGTTCTCCAGGAACACCTTCAGCACCCCGCGGGTCTCCTCGTAGATCAGACCAGAGATGCGCTTCACGCCGCCCCTGCGAGCCAGGCGGCGGATGGCGGGCTTCGTGATGCCCTGGATGTTGTCGCGCAACACCTTGCGGTGCCGCTTGGCGCCACCCTTGCCGAGCCCCTTTCCTCCCTTGCCGCGGCCTGTCATCCTTCCTTCCTCGGGCAAAGCAAAACGTGCACAAACAGCAGCTGCAGCGGCTGGAGAGTCGGCTACGGTCTGCGCCCAGCGCGCCCGCCGCCCCCCTATATAGACTCTGGCCCGCCCTCCCCCCACCACGCGCAACCGAGGGCATATAAGCGCAGCACGGAGGCGCGCGGGCCCGTTGTCAAGGCAGCACCGGACGCCGCGCCGCACCTAACCTCCACGCACGCCGCTCCGCTACCGCTACCGCCATGGCCCGCACAAAGCAAACGGCCCGCAAGTCCACCGGCGGAAAGGCGCCGCGCAAACAGCTCGCCACCAAGGCGGCGAGGAAGAGCGCGCCCGCCACCGGAGGCGTCAAGAAGCCCCACCGCTACAGGCCGGGCACCGTCGCCCTGCGAGAAATCAGGCGCTACCAGAAGAGCACAGAGCTGCTCATCCGCAAGCTGCCATTCCAGCGCCTAGTGCGCGAGATCGCCCAGGACTTCAAGACCGACCTGCGCTTCCAGAGCTCCGCAGTCATGGCCCTGCAGGAGGCCAGCGAGGCCTACCTCGTCGGCCTCTTCGAAGACACCAACCTGTGCGCAATCCACGCCAAGCGCGTCACCATCATGCCCAAGGACATCCAGCTCGCGCGCCGCATCCGCGGCGAGCGCGCCTAAACCGCGCCGCGGCACCGCACCGCACAAACAAAAACGGCCCTTTTCAGGGCCACTAACATCTCTCCGTCGCGAGCAACCTTTGTCGGTCGCCTGCCTCTCGCCCCGCAACCCAAAAACAAAAACCACCACTTCCCGTCCGTCCGCCACACCCGCTCACTCTGCCTGCCTGCTAGCAGCGCGCAACAATCACACATCATCCCTCCCCGGCGCACAATACCCAACGGCCGACGTCACACCGCACGGGTGGCTGGCCGGCCGCCGCTTTCGTTTCGAAAACAAAAACAAAAACACCCGCACTCCACTCCGACGGCCAACGGCCAGGCAGGCGCGCTCGCTCGCTCTACACGCCACCGAAATCCCCCGCCGACTCCTTCCCACATCTCAACGTGCCCCCCGTTGCAAAACATAACACACACAAAGGAACAAAACAAAGACCAGACACGACTCGACAAGACGACAGACATCCGAGAAGAACGAACGCAGGCAAGCCAACCAACGTATTCAAACAAAACAACAACGTGACAGAAAACCAACCGTCGGCCGCCGCCACAAACACGGCGACAATCAACCACGACAACAACAACAACACCGCTTACCGCTACCGCCGCCCACACCCGCCACCGACCCCCGCAATCCAACCACCGCGGCACGCAAACAGCATCCCCACGGGCATACAGACAGACCCCCACACCAAACGCAACACGACAATCAAAACCTTCCCCGACGTGCTTTGATGGCCCTGAGAAGGGCCGTTTTGGGCCGCGCGTCTCTTGCGCGCCACTAGACGACGACGGGGGGTGGGGACGACGGAGCCAAGCGCCAAACCCTTCCTTTCCCATCTCTTTCTCCTCTACTCTACTTCTTCTTCTTGGGCGAAGCCTTCGCCTTAGACGGCGTCGTCGCCTTCTTCGGGCGCGGCGCCTTCGGCTTCTTCGTCGGAACCTTGGCGGCCTTCTTCGCCTTCGACGGCGACTTGGCCTTGGCCGGCTTGGCCGCAGCCGCCTTCTTCGCACCCGCGGGAGCGGCCGACGCCGCAGACGCCTTCTTGGCGGCGCCCGCCTTCCGACCGGTCGCCGCCTTCACGCCACCAGCCTTCTTTGCGCCGGCCGCACGGGCGCCCTTCTTCTCCTTGCTGGCCGGAGCGGCGCGCTTCTTCTTGGCACCGCCAGCACGAGCCTTGCCGCCCTCGGCCGCCCCCCCGCCGCCGCCGGCGCCGGCAAGCTTGAACGAGCCGGACGCGCCCTTCCCCTTCGTCTGCACCAGCTCGCCCGCCACGACGGCCGACTTGAGGTACTTCTTGATAAACGGCGCCAGCTTCTCCGCGTCCAGCTTGTAGTGCGCGGCTATGTACTTCTTGATCGCCTGCAGCGACGACCCGCCGCGCTCCTTCAGACTCTTGATGGCGGCCGTCACCATCTCAGAGGTGCGCGGGTGCGCAGGCTTGGCGCGCGGCTTCTTCGCAGACGACGCAGACTTGGCCTTCTTCGTAGTGCCGGTGGCGGCGGGTGCCGCAGCAGTCTCGTTCGTAGCCGCCTGATCTGCCATTTCGACGACGCGCGTAACACACAGCGAGAGCGAGCGGGACGGCAGGCACGCAAGCACAGCACAGCAGCAGAGCAGAGAATCACAAGGCCCAGCCAGTGTCGCGGGCGGGCGCGGACGGCCGAGAGAGCGGCCGCCACTCTGCGCGCCGCCGCGCCGCGCCTCCCGCGCTTGCTACCGCCCAACGTCCGACAGCCTGTACGGAGCAGCCCCAAACCTGCGCCACAACCGCCCGCGCCTTTCAAACCACCGAGGATGGGGCTACACACAGCCACACCACAGTCGCCAACCAGTCGCCACGGCAGCGCCGCAAACCACGGCCAAACTGCAGCTACCGCGCGCTACAGCCTGGGTCGGCCCGCCGAGAATCGCCGCCCCCGCCCAAATGCCGCCCCCACAGCCCCAGCCGACGACCCGCCACAATGGCCAAACCTTCGGCAAAACTCCCACACCGTCGCCGCGGCAGCCCGGCCAGCGCGGCCGGCGCCACAGCCACACAAGCCGAGGCGTGCGGCGATGACGGCCGTGCAAACGCGCCTCCGCCGCCCCATCGCCTTCCGTCGCCCTCCCGCCGTTTCCCGATCGGCCCGCAGCCGTCGGGCCACATCGCGCGCCGTCCTCCTCCTCTCGCCGGCCAACATTCACAGCCGTTTCTCACCAATTGCCCGCCGCAAACGGACGCCGCCTGCGCAACAGGCGCCGCCGCCCCTCGCCGCTTCCGACCCAACCCCTCGACCGAGGCAAACCGCAATCCGAATCTACAGACCAACCCAATCTGCCGTCAAGCACACACGACAGCCGACCTTACACGTTACGCGTTACACATTACGTTTACACGTCTACGTTAGGTTAGGTTAGGTGGACGTGGGTTAGGTTAAGGGGACTTGGGTTAGGTTAAGCGTCAAACTTAGGTTAAGCATTCAAACACGTCAGGCGTCAGAGGTTAGGTTAGGTTAGGTTACACGTTAGGTTAAGGGGTCAGTGCTAGGTTAAGAAGCGTCAAACGTAGGTTAAAAAAGCGTTCAAACGTGAGGCGTGAGCCGGACAGCTTACCTTACGTAGACGTTAGGGGCTCACAGGCTGAGCTCACCTCGCCACACCACAGGTTAGGTTCGGTTCGGTTCGCTCGGCTCAGCGTAAAGCGCCGAGGTCAGGGTTACGTTCGTTCACCTTCGGGCGCCACACTTTCGGTTGAAAGGTCGCGACGGGACGACGTCGGCACGCACGCCGCAAACGAACAAAAACGTACAGACGACGTCGGAAACCGCCGACAGACGGGGGAGCAGCACGACCACGACCAGACACCGAGCGCGAACGAGACACACGCGAACCACCCCCACCGGCCAAAGGGCACCACACAACAACCCAGAGCACCACGTGTCGACACCAGAGCAACCCGCCGCTCACGCGACATGGCTGGCACCGAAGGGCAACCGCCCGCAACTGCGCTTTCCGCGCCGGCCCGGATGCACGTCGTGCTACAACAACACCACTACCGTACACAGCCGCTGTTCACAACATCACTATCAATGGCGCGCCCGCGGCTCGCCGCCGTCGCAGTCGCAGCCCCAACGCCAGCACTTTTGCACCACCATTCACACGCACCGCAACACAGCTCGCCGACACAGCCGAACAAAACAAACACCACACAACAACAGCAACAACAACGCCGCCGCCTCTACTTGTGCCGGCGACCCACCCCGCCGATGGCGCACCTTTCGCCAGCCGGCAATCGACACACACGCACCCACCCACCGGGGCCCAGTGCAAAAAAAAAAAAAAAAAAAAAAAAAAAAAAAACACACAAAAACAAAAAAACCAAACAACACAAACGACACGGGAAGCGCACACCGCCACTTCGCGCGCACGCCACCAACCAGTCGTCGTCTCAAAATAACAAACACAAACAAAATAAACTAACAACTAGGGCAACACAAAACAAAAACGCCTCGCACGAACCGAACCGCCCACAAAAAGGACAAGCACACGCACAGCCTCTGCTGACGACCACGACGCAGCGGCACGCTGCTCCTGTCCCGCGCCCCGCGCCCCGCGCCCCACTCGATTCACAACTCACGCGACACCGTCAACGACGGGCTCGCTTCCCGCAACCTACCACCTTTCCGCCACGACGCACAGCCCCAGCCCCACCCGACGACTGCACTTTCACCACCGCCTCCCCCTTCCCCCCCAAAACACACACACACACACACACACACACACACACACACACACACAGCCAGCCAAAAACGCACTCGCGACCCACACATGCACGTGCATCGGCACACGCCAACCAGTCAACGTCGACAACCACACGCAAGGCTCGAAACGAAAACGAAACCGGCGTCCTTCCACGTTGCCATCAAGCTACGCGACACAAGACACAAGGAACCAACACAACAGCCGGCCCCACTAATTCCCACTCTCACGCCGCAAAAAGCACACCGACACCGCCAAACACGCACGCACATTCCCCTTCGCACTGACACCACCGACCGGCTCGCTACCACACACCTCTCGGCAGCCGTTTTCACGCCAATTCGCCACACCGCCCACACAGTCGACAAGCGCCCGCCCTGTACGGCACACGCAACGACGCAGCGCAGCAAAGGGCGCCCGCAACACATACCTCTCCGCCGCCCGACGCGCCAACCGCCACGCCACACCACACCGCACCGCCAGCCACTCGCAAATTGTGCACTGCCACCAGCCACACGTCCAACACGCCGCGCCGCCTCCGGCCACCCGCCAGGGGGCGCTCACGTCCGCGACAACAGCGCGGCCCGCCGGGCCGGGCCGAACCGAACCGAGCCGCCGCTGCTCTGCACTCGGCACGGCCACACCCTGCTGCAGACCGGGCTCGTCCCTCTGTACGCGTCTGCCTGCGCATCAACACAACACGACCTTTTGTTTTTTTTTTTTCTCTCTCTACCGCCATCCCTTCTTCTCGCGTTTTACTCGTTGTTGCAGCAGCGGCGCACACCTACACATCCACAGCCCCAGCCGAGCCGGCCTCACCTCAGGGCCCGCCGCCAGCGTCTCCTCCTCGGGCACAGGTGCGGTGCTGTGGCCGCCCATCCAACCGCATTGCTGGCCGTCCAGCCACCAGGCGTTCCCACTGCCGCGAGCCACGCCGCGCACCGACCCTGCTGCAGAAAACGAAGCATAGCCAGAGACCGACCGATACACAAAGCAAGCCGTCGCCTCGCCTCTTGTCCTTCCTGCCTTCCTTCCGCCCCCGCCCTTCTCACACCACCGCCTCTCCACTTTCGCCCCCCCCTCCTTTTTTTTTTTTTTTTTGTTTTCTTCTTTCTTTCTTTCTTTCTTTGGCCCTCTCTCCTTCCCGCCATGGCGGTTACGGCACCGCGCTGCAGCGGCAGATTTTTTTGCGCCCACACGCCTACTCCTACCACCATTAACCTTGCCCTGCCCTGCCCTGCCCTGCCCTGCCCTGCCCATCAACGTCGCAGTCGAACCGACGCTTGCCAACACACTGCCCACGTTCCTTTCTCTTTTCGGCCTACGCCCATTACGCGCCGCCGCCACAGCACCTTCCCTTCCCACAACACACCGACGTCATCACACGCACCCAAAACAGGGGCCACGACCGTGTTCCTCGCCCACTCCCATCCCGCACGGTACGCACATTCCCAACTACTACCGCGCACCCTCCCTTTCCAATCTGTGTGTCTCTGTGTCTGTGTCCTGTCCGCGCGTGACGCCTCTCAACATCCGCCGTCCCCCGTCCCGTTTTCGCCCCCATGCCGTCGTCGCGCCGCCTCCTCCCCGTCCACCGCCGCCCCTGTCCGCCCCGCACCACACCATACACCGCTGCTTGTCCCGGCCGTTGCCACCAAAGGCGCCGACCGCAAACGCGCCACGCCGCAGCCCCCGTGCGTCTCGCGCTCGCTTGCATCTCCGTGCCGACGCTGCCTCTCTTCCCGCTCGCACTCGACCTCGACAACACAGTCTTTGGCTCCGCCACTGCGTGTTCCGGTGGTACGCACGCTGCAACACGTATGTATTCATTACCAGAGCGATGGCGAGGCATGACAGCATCTCTGTCTGACCAGAGAGTTCTTTATCGCTGCTAGTCGGCGCTTGGACCGCGCCAGACGACAGTAGTGGCACGCACCGGGTCGCCAGGAACAGTTGTTATATATATATTGTAGCGCGAGTCGGGAGAGGTAGTAGTCGGTCGACAGTAGTAGCGGGTGGACGGTTGTACCGAGCGGGCGTCGGCGGCGTGCTCTGCTCGTCTCGCGACTCTGGTCACGGTTCGGGACGATGTATAGTCTATTGTGTTATAATCAAAAGGTGGTGTGACGCTGCATTGCGCAAATCTGATAACGTATGTTCATTGTACTTATTTTGTTCAACAACAAAAGCCCCACTATTACTTTTTTTCTAAAGTAACTTTTGTCTCTTAACGAAAAACATTCACTTTTTAAAGACTACTTCCTATGGCATTTCCCTCCAAGGAGTGCAATTAATTACCAGCCAGCACTCATTCATTGCACACAGCTGTGTAAGGGGTATCTACAATTGAGGAGCGGATATAAATGCAATTTTTTTGTTTTTTTTTTTTTTTTTTTTTTTTTTTTTTTTTTTTTTTTTTGTGTGTGTGTGTGTGTGTTGTAACCTCCCAGCAAAATTTAAAATAATGGACAATGTTATTTACGGATGCTAATGGACATTGCGCTAATTGTAACCTCGCCCACAATGAGAGGTATTGAAAATGGCAACAAAAATGTGAAATTCGCAATCTGACTCAAATATAAAGTCTTCACACAACATTTAAAAAAGTCCGTTCAGTGACAAGAAACTTCAATTAAACCGAAATATCGGTCTTTGGCCCTGTGCAAAACAATCAGAATTAAAGTCTTACCTCCGAATAAATGGATGTCACATTTCTGCTCTGGTTGTTGCGCAGCGCTTGGAGGAACTGCATTGCAAATAATAATATTCTCTTTTTTTGTGATTTTAGTGACATTTTTCTTCAAAGAAGTGGAATGAAATGTGAAGTGCAACGAACTCTTTAGTTCAATAAACAATTAAATGTTTGAAAAATGCTTTTGAAATAAAAATTATTATTGGGGAACTTGTTGGAGAATAATTACAATAAATACAATTTTTCATTATCTAATGATTATATTAATTAACAGTATACCTTATTCACCATCTTGACCAGTGTTGCCGACCGCCTACATCACACAACCGCGCTCGGCTGCTACTACTGACCGACCGCTCTGCATGACGACTATTAGCGTACTGCACGCGACGACTACTGACAGAGTACAGCCCTCAACTACACATAGCTACGGACTCGCAACGACTACTGACTGACTGAGAACCGCTCGCAACACTCGCGCAGTCCAGCGCAAACTCTCTGGTCACAGATGCTACAATGTCTCGCCATCGCTACTATGTTACATACGTGTTTCAGTGTCTTTTTCATTGGGGTAACGATCTTTGGCTCTTTTTATTCTGAATACAGGGCCAAAGGTCAACGCTGCTGCCCTTATACAATTTATCAGGTTTCATTATGTCTGTTGCAATGTTACATACGGTTCACTCTTTCATTAATATTATCGTTGGGTTTGTTTTGTAGGGACGTTAACATTCTGGCACATTTTTATTATCATCGGACTCTCTGCTATTTGTGCAGGGAGGTTATACCTGGGTCCATTTCCATTTTAATATTGATAGACTTTTTGTTTTCTCGTTGTTTTTCCTTCTTTTTTTTTTGTTTTGTTTTTCCCGCTCTCACCACCACCGCCGCATCACGCCTTCCGTTTTCTTGGTTTCTTTTCTGTTCTTCAACTGCTTCAACATCACCGCGCCCCATTTCCACACCACAGCCATCAGCCTCCAAGACGGGCGGGCGCAGTGTGCCATTTCCGGCGCACAAGCACACCCGTACGGTACTCTCCTCGCCCCCACGCCACCAACAACACAGCGACCACGCGGCTTTCAGGCATGGCACGGCACCGGCGAAATGCGCCGCCCCCGCCCCTCCGCGCATCCGTCCGTCTCGCCACGTTCACTGACAGCCGCGTCTGCGGCTACACCACGACAACCACAACACAACACCGCTCCCCTCCCTGGCAACTCACATTGTTTTTCTCCTCCTCTTTTGCACAAACCACAACGCCGAGCACAGGCGCAAGCCACCCACACCGCGCCCCTCCCCGTCCCGTCTTTGGCCGCCGCTCCTCGTTTGCCCCCTCCCATCTCCCGAAATGCCATGCCAGCAGCGTTACGCATGCCCCTCCCCTGTCCACACAACACTACCGCCTAACGAACAGCCTTCCGGGCCACATGCAGGGCACGCCCACCTCCAAACACTGCCAATTCACGGACGCACGCACACACACACTCACTTTCTCGACACCTTTCTGTACGGAGGGTGCGTCATCTCGACCGTGACAGAGTGACGGCAACTATCGACGATCCATTTCCCCCCAATGGTAAAACATGTCCACTAACACCTACATACATCATTCACGTACACAGACAATAGCATACACACAATGGGAGGGCACACGAACATGGACGGCACGGCACTGTCATACACTCTTCCTCAGAACCATATCAACAAACGTTACGTACATCCGGGAAAGCGAAAGCGAAAGCAAAAGCAAAGGCAAAGCCCAATGCAGCCGTCAAAGGTAACGTTCACCACGGCAGACACTTGCAGCCGCGCCGCCGTTAAACGCATTTCAGTGCGGCTCCAATACGCCTCCGACACGGGAACGTTCCGTTGCTCTACGAATGCGTTTCTCCCCTTTTTCCCTTCCTCTCTCTTTTGCCCCCCCTCCTTGCACTCTTGCCTCATTCCTCACGTTCTGCCCAGACATTCGACCGATCAAAGTCAACCTTTCGTTACCGTTCTCAGCGCGACGGTGTACAACAGTATGACGGGTGTGCCCAAGACTTCGGTTCAGTTGCGTGACGCCCGTCTATCGCGCCGATCGACAGTTACTCAGGGGGCGACGGATCGGACCACGTCACCGACACACAAAACACTTTCAAACAAACAAATACGCACCGGATGGACACAGACAAACACGTGTACAGACATTCGCCAAACAAACGACCGCCGCCGCCGCCGCCGCCGCCGCCGTCGTCGTCTAGCGTCGCGCTTACTGTACTGCACTGGACACGCGTGCATCTTGAATGACGACATCGGTGTGCGTGCGTCGTACGCAATCAGTCAGACACGGCTATCAAACATCAGAGTCGAATGGTACATCATCGTGCGTGTTCGCCGTACACGTACAGTACAATACAACAACAATGCGTCTTAATGGCACGTTCATTTCAACGTCACTCACACACCTCCACGCTGCAGTTACGTCGCACCATTGTCAAACTCGGCGTACAGCAAAGGGAATAGTGGGCGGCAAAAAAAAAAAAAAAAAAAAAAAAAACAACCAAACAAAAACATTTCACATTTCACCCTCGCCATGTATGATGTGCAAAAAAACAAACCCGCAAACGGCCGTCGTTACGGTGACACAAAAGTCGCCGATCGCACAGTCCCCCCTCGCAGACGGGTAACACACACACACACACCAACAACACCAATGGGTCAAAAACCACGCCAACGAGGCGTGCCACCATTCCACGCCACGGCGACCAACCTCGTGGCCGTACCCCGCGCAACACGCTTTGACGCGCCCCCCCACCCACAATCAAAATGCACACATACATCACAGCCGTCCACACAAACAACAACAACAATTCCGCCCTTCCCGCAAAAGGCAAGTTGGTGGCCCTGAAAAGGGCCGTTTTGCCGCTCTCGCAACGGAGGAGCCTTCTCCATCCTTCCTTCCATTCCAGAGCCA
Source organism: Schistocerca americana (assembly GCF_021461395.2). NCBI lineage: Eukaryota > Metazoa > Arthropoda > Insecta > Orthoptera > Acrididae > Schistocerca > Schistocerca americana. The sequence continues at coordinate 20,965 of NW_025725930.1, read as the reverse complement.
CCTCCTTACTTGGAGCTCGTGTACTTGGTCACCGCCTTCGTGCCCTCGCTCACGGCGTGCTTGGCCAGCTCGCCAGGCAGCAACAGCCGCACAGCGGTCTGGATCTCGCGGGACGTGATGGTCGAGCGCTTGTTGTAGTGCGCCAGCCGAGAAGCCTCGGCCGCAATGCGCTCGAAAATGTCGTTCACGAAGCTGTTCATGATGCTCATCGCCTTCGACGAGATGCCCGTGTCAGGGTGCACCTGCTTCAGCACCTTGTAGATGTAGATGGCATAGCTCTCCTTCCTCTTGCGCTTCTTCTTCTTGTCGCCCTTCGAAATGTTCTTCTGCGCCTTGCCAGCCTTCTTGGCGGCCTTCCCGCTAGTCTTGGGCGGCATCTCGAACCAACGTACGGCAGCAGCAACACCAGTACCAAGCGCTCCGCTGTAGTCAGCGTCTCCCCACACAGTGGCACCCGCCGCCAGCCGCCGCCGCACCTTTACCAGCTCGCCCTGTTGCGGCCGCCGACCAATGGGGCGCGCGCGCAACCGGCCGCCGCACCCGAGCCCATAAAGCACCCCCACCCCGGCTGCGCCGGCACTCGCCGAGCGGCAGTCGAACGTTGAGCTAGTCTCCGTGCGTCTGTTACGCAAAGCCATAGGCCCCCGCTTGCACGGGTGACAATCCAGGTGCTTCTTCGGCTTCGCTTTTATTAAAGCGTTGACGGGTGCACACGTCGAAGCGCAGCACGGTCAGGCTGCACGATGAGCAAATTGTCGTGTGCGGTTTCAATCTGCGGTGACGATTCGGGGTCCCAGCAGCTCGCTGCTGGCGGCGTCGATGTCGTCTCCTCGATGTCGCGGGCCGCTTTTCCGGGCGGTTCGGGTACTTCTGCTGCCGCAGAGCCATGCTCTGCTCCCCCGAGTGTTAGGGACTCTGCAGGTCAGGGCCTGGTCACTGGCCAGTGTCCCGCGCCTGCCAGTTTGTTAGGGCCAAGCACAGCCGCCGGAAACCTAACGGTGTCGGCAACGAAGGCGGCGTCTGGCATACCCAAGGCAGCCCTCGACTTTGCTTCCACTTCCGCCCCCAACGAGATCAATAGGGCGCCTAACGCCGTCAAACAACAAACCAGCACTACGTCCTTCATTGTCAGTATGAGCAGCGCCACTAATTCCCCCAATTCAGATGTTGACAGATTACTACTAGAAAACGCACAGAACAACCTCCTCCCTTATCTTGCGTCCCGCAGGCGTGAAAAAGGGAATCGTCTCCCAGTAAAAATTCTTCCGAAACCCTCCTCCAAAGCCCAACCCAAACCAACCCGGAAAACCACCCCCAACCTCAAATCCACCCTCCCACCTTCCCCTAAAGTTAAACTTTCCAGGACCCAGAAAAAGAACCGAGGCAGGCGTAAAAACCTCGTAAAGCGACTCAAAGCTTCCAGCCAATCTCCGGAAGCTGAGAACAAACAAAAGGAACACGATTCCGAATCAGATAACCCTCTGGTTATCGATGAGTCCAGGCAGGAGGAGCAGGAAAACGAGATCAGGGAAACCGCTACTAGCGGCGAAGGTGACGGCTTTCAACTAGCCAGAAAAACCATCCGCCAACCCACACCCCCGCCGGCCACGGAGGCGGCACCAACATCTAACCGTTTTTCCGCCATAGACGACGAACCCGCGACCATTGATGCGCCACCCCAACAACCAGTGGGCTCGCAGAAACGAGCATACCTCCCCCCAATCGTCGCTGAACTTGATAGGGACTACAAAGAGCTTTATGATCTAGTGAAGAGCTCAGTAGGTGATAGATTCAAAGCCAAACCGGCAGGGGGCGACAAAATAAAGCTCACCCTCCACTCCATGGACGAATACATGGCGGTAAAACAACTCCTGAGTGATAAGAAAATACCGCACTATACTTTCCCGACTGAACGGATCAGGAACTTAAATATAGTAATACGCGACCTACCGCGCAAACTGTCGCCCACAGCAATAAAAGAAGACCTGATCCGTCAAAATTTCGATGTTAAGACGGTCACACAAATGAAACCACCTGGTTCTAACACCAAGTGGCCCCTATACCTCGCCGTAATGCCAGACACACCGATAAACAAAAAGCCTATGAGGAGTGTCCTGCAAATACCTGTAACGACCGAGCTACTGAAAAAGAAAAATCGGTCACAACAATGTTTTAGGTGTCAGGGACTGGGACATGTGGCCTCACACTGCGACATGCCTGTACGTTGCAGGAAGTGTGCGGAGGGACATGACTCCAGGACCTGTCAAATAAAAATAGACGACCCTAGAATAAAGTGTGCGCTATGCGGCGAAGGGCACACCGCCAGCTACCTGGGATGCAGGGTTCATAAGAACTACGCCCAACGCTACCGTGGCACGAATGCACCTCCAAACAAACCACAAGCTAAACCCCCAAACCGACCTGAAATCACAAGACGAGATAGGCCGGCCTACAGAAGCAAATCCCGGGAGGTGACGGCCGCCGCGACGTTCGCAAACATCGCGGCCGACACTGAGGCGCGCAGTAGTGCCCCTCTGGCGGCCGCGGTGGGACCGGAATCTTGCGGCCGTCGCTCCCCGGAAACAACCCAGGACACTCCTCCCCCTGACCAGATCCCTAACGACGGAGAATGCCCTAGGGAAGTCCTAACCCCTGCCCCAAAGACCAGTTTGCGGCGGGTGGAGGGCGCGGGCTGTCAGACCGATGGCAGACATCCTGTCACCCAAAGTCTGAGCGAAGCTGCCCCCTCGCCTGCCACAGACGATCCTGTGCTGGGAGTCATGTCCCAAACTCTGAATCTTCTCGCACAGATGATGCGGGAAATTCAGCAGCAAAATGCGCAGATCCTCGCCGCCCTACAAGCAGCAGTTAAGCAGTCGCATCCCTCAGCGACTTCCCAAGTAACAACAACAGCCAAACATGGATAGACGCCCCCATATTCAAGGTCTGAAAATGTGCGTCTTTAACGCAGACGGCATCTTCAACCAAGTCATGGAGTTCCGAGAGCTCATGAAGGAGCTTAACATCGACGTTTGCATGATGTCCGAAACACACCTAAAACCGGGAGTAAAAGCGGCAGTCCCAAACTATAACAGTTACAGACGTGACAGGCCAACCGCAGGAGGCGGGGTGGCCATATACGTAAAGAGAGGGATCCCCCACCACCAGATATTCCCCCCAGCTACCCGCTCGTTAGAAACGGTAGCTGTGGAAATAGCCACAGTTACAGGCCCCCTCACAGTCGTTGCAGCTTACCGCCAACCGACCCCAACTTTAGATGAGGACGACATTCCCGCACTTGCACAAATCAGAGGCAAGCTCCTAATAGGAGGAGACCTCAATGCAAAACATGCAGACTGGCATTCTAGAGTCACGACCAGAGCCGGTCGTCAGCTGCAACGACTCTCGCGAGACCACCAGTTCGACGTCTGGGGCCCAGAAGAGCCGACACACTTCCCTAAAAACGGAGGCCGGCCAGACGTCCTCGACATAGCTCTCACAAGGAGAATAACAGGCTTTGTGACTGCGAGAACAATAAATAGAATGTCCTCCGATCACAACCCAGTTATAATCGAGGTCGACGTGGGAGAAAGGGTAGCTCTCCCACAACACCAGGTGTCGTATAAGCACACGAACTGGGAGCACTTTCAGGTAAATGTCGCTTCTGAAATAGCTCGCGCCCCGCCTCCAACTGCAGATACTGCAGAACAGGCGCTTAAAGACCTCACCAACACGATCCTGCAGGCTGCTGAGGAGGCCACACCCCGGCAGCGAGAAGGCCCTCCTCCTCAAATACAACTCCCGGAGCACCTGCTTGCGCAAATTAGGCACAAAAACAGGGTCGCAAAAGAATGGAAAATAACAAGAAATCCGGCAACTAGGAGGCTGCTCAACCGTCTACAGAGAGAGTTGAAAGTAGCACTCAATGAGCACCGCAACCAGCAATGGTCTGCCCGCCTATCAGCCCTCAAAGTAGACGACAACAGCCTATGGCAAGCTACCAAGCAATTCACACGTACACGCGCGCGTATGCCACCTCTGCACGGCGAGCGTGGAAGCCTTGTCTTCAGCCCTGTCGACAAGGCCAACGCGCTCGCCGACTCGTTCGAACAACAGTTTCAACCAGCAGAGGCGCAGGACGAGGACCACGAGATCATAGTCCGTCAGCAGCTTGCAGTATTCCTTGCAGCTGAAGACGACGAGAATGAACACACTCCACTTTTCGCCCCAGAAGACGTGGCAAAAGTCATTAGGTCCCTGCCCAACAAAAAGGCCCCAGGCCACGACCGGCTCACAAACCAGTTAGTTAAGAACCTCCCGCCACTGGCAATCACACACATCGCGAACGTCTTCAACGAGATTACTCGATCCCGCGAGTTTCCAGCGTGCTGGAAACACGCGGAGGTGGTCGCGATAGCTAAACCCGGTAAGGACCCATTATTCCCACAGCACTACAGACCGATTAGTCTTCTGCCCACTCTCAGTAAAATCTACGAGCGCCTCCTAATCACACCTATTGAGCAACACATCTCCAGAGAGCAAGTTCTGCCTGATTTCCAGTTTGGATTCAGGCAGAAACACTCCGCCCCCCAACAGATCATGAGAGTTGTTGAAGCAGCCACCGAGGCCTTCAACCGCAGAAGCTACTGTGGGATAGTGCTACTTGATGTAGCCAAGGCCTTCGATTCCGTATGGCACAATGGGTTATTGTACAAACTATACACACAAGGCTTCCCCGGGACGATAGTAAAGCTACTGAAAAGCTATCTCTCGAATAGGACATTTTCCGTCAGGGTTGACAACTCCCTGTCAACAAAAAGACGCATACGTGCAGGGGTGCCCCAGGGATCGGTGCTAGGGCCTGTCCTGTACAGCCTGTACACGGCAGACACACCCACCTCACCCCTGGTGCACACTGCACAATATGCAGATGATACAGCATTTTTCACCCGCAACCCAAACAGGGATCTGGTCACAAGACGCCTCCAAAGAGTTCTCAACGCCACAGAGGAATGGTCCAAAAGGTGGCGAATCACAATTAACAGCGGGAAAACCCAGGCAATTGTGATTACGCGCCGATTAGGACCGCGAGGACCACGCAGGCGACCACCCTTAAATCTAAGATTAAACGGCCAAGAACTGCCTTGGCGAAACACCGCAAAGTATCTAGGGGTGACCCTAGATAAGAGGCTGACATGGCAGGCGCACATCGACGACCTGCGCCGCCGAGCCAGCGCTCGCTTGAGCGTACTATACCCGGTCCTTAATACTGGTAGTGGGCTCACAGCAGACCTAGGAGTACGCATCTACTGCACCCTCATACGCCCCATAATGGAATACGCGTGCCCAGTATGGGGCTATGCGGCCAAGACGCACGTACTCAAACTCCAAAGGGTACAAAATAGGGCCCTCAAACGTGCCTTACACCTCCCCTCCCGATTCCCCACAGACGACCTTCACGCGTCTGCGGACGTAGTACGACTTCAACAACGTTTTGTTGACCTAGCTAAAGCATTCTACGAAACAGCTAGCAGGTCAACAAACCCCCTCATTAACTCACTGGGTCAATACGACCCCACCATCAAGCGCCATAAAACACCCAGGTCAATATTCTTTGACTGAACACACAATCGCCCTCCATCACATCACCCTCTCTCACCCCCATCAATTCACCTTCATCATCATCACCCACAAATCTCCACAGATCAGGCAGCACAAGTTAAAGTAACAAACATGCACATAACCATACAAGACATACCACAAAAGTAAAGACACAACAATACAACCACACATTTCCCAATTGAAGTAAATGTCCGAGGACAAAAACTTCACCTCTAGTCACCCTCAAAGTCAGGGTACAAAATGTGCGAGCGGCGGCTGCGCCGGCACGCACTCCGCTGCTCGACTCGCTGCCGCTCGCACCGGTCGTTTTCGTTTCCGTTTCGTGTGCACCGTCGCTAGCCCATCGCCATGTCCGGACGCGGAAAGGGAGGCAAAGTCAAGGGCAAGTCAAAGTCCCGCTCAAGCAGGGCTGGGCTCCAGTTCCCGGTCGGCAGAATCCACCGCCTCCTGCGCAAGGGAAACTACGCAGAGCGCGTCGGCGCCGGGGCGCCCGTCTACCTCGCCGCCGTCATGGAGTACCTCGCGGCTGAGGTGCTCGAGCTGGCCGGAAACGCGGCCCGCGACAACAAGAAGACGCGCATCATCCCGCGCCACCTGCAGCTTGCCATCCGCAACGACGAGGAGCTCAACAAGCTCCTGTCGGGCGTCACCATCGCACAGGGTGGTGTCCTGCCCAACATCCAGGCCGTCCTGCTGCCAAAGAAGACCGAGAAGAAGGCCTAAAGGAGGCCAGGCAATCGCAGCCGCCGCGTGCTCCCCTGCACGCAACGCGCTTTGCCGGCTCGGCCCACAACAATCGGCCCTTTTCAGGGCCACCACACAAACCTACGTCCAAAGCAAAATTTCAGTCGTCCTCGCCGCACCTTGTTTTGTTTTTTAACTTTGCACTTTCACAGCACAGCCGCCGCCGGCGCACGTCCGCCATCTTGTCGTCCACACAGCCCGTGTGGCCCAACACACACACACACACACATTTTGCACGGTCGCAGTCGCCTTCCAAACGACAACGGCAGCAATAATGACCATTGTTAAAGGGAGGCGTGTCGACACACCGCCCTCCACTCCCGCGCGCAACGGCCGTCGACACGAACGAAACAGCTGATCCGGCCGCCTTGCCTCGGAAACCCCAACGCCGCCGCAAACACACAGAGCCAAACCACGCAAGCAAATAATCACCGCCTCTCGCACAACAACACACAGCCCGCCATCTCCGTCGCGATCGATACAAAGACACACAAACGAAGCAGCTCCACACACAGCCAGCCACATGACACGTTTCCTTTCCTTCTCCCCTCCCAGTCACATCACGTCGCTCACAAACGGAAAGAAAGAAAGAGAGAGAGAAACAAACAAACAACACAGCGCACACACGCAGCAACAACACAGACTCTTTCGCACTTTTCAACTTCCGAACAGTGTGGTGGCCCTGAAAAGGGCCGTTTTCTAGTCTCTCCCACCCACAAGCACGGCCGCGGGAAGGCCAGCGCCCGCTGCGACGCAGCCTAACCGCCGAAACCGTACAGGGTGCGCCCCTGCCTCTTCAGGGCGTACACCACGTCCATGGCCGTCACAGTCTTGCGCTTGGCGTGCTCAGTGTACGTCACCGCGTCGCGGATCACGTTCTCCAGGAACACCTTCAGCACCCCGCGGGTCTCCTCGTAGATCAGACCAGAGATGCGCTTCACGCCGCCCCTGCGAGCCAGGCGGCGGATGGCGGGCTTCGTGATGCCCTGGATGTTGTCGCGCAACACCTTGCGGTGCCGCTTGGCGCCACCCTTGCCGAGCCCCTTTCCTCCCTTGCCGCGGCCTGTCATCCTTCCTTCCTCGGGCAAAGCAAAACGTGCACAAACAGCAGCTGCAGCGGCTGGAGAGTCGGCTACGGTCTGCGCCCAGCGCGCCCGCCGCCCCCCTATATAGACTCTGGCCCGCCCTCCCCCCACCACGCGCAACCGAGGGCATATAAGCGCAGCACGGAGGCGCCCTCCCCAAAGATCGGCAACCCGATAACGAGCGACCACCTACCACTCACCTTCTCCACAGAGGCACTCAACCCTCCAGACCCCCCTCCCACTAGACGTACCATCCGCAACTACGCAAATGCTAACTGGGAACGATATTGCGAAGTCATCACAGACCAATTAAACTTCCCAGTGAGCATCACTGACGACAACGACCTACTGTTAGTGACCAGACGCCTTGAAGACGCAATCAAACAAGCCACCGACGAAGCAATACCGACGAAAATCATAAATAACTGGAGACCATCCATCCCCCGTGAGGCCCTACAGCTAATACAGCAAAAGAAACGACTACACAGAGAGATAAGACGTACGAACAACCCAGATCTAAGACGACTTTGGAACAGACTTAACAACAGAGTCAGGAACATAATATCCACACATAGACAAACACAGTGGGACGACACCTGCAAACAACTAGACTACAGGAGTGGAGGCAAATTCTGGAAAAAATTCAGGACACTAACGGGACAACGAAAAACTACCGAACTCACCTTAATAACAAACAACGAACCGACAACAGACAAACGTGAACAGGCCACCATCTTCAAACAGGTACTGCAGGAGGTATACTCCTTCCCCAATGACAATCTCTTTGACGAAGTACACAGACGTACAGTGGAACTACAACTAAATCGAATACTCACCACAGCAACAGTGGACACAGAGAACGAACACAACCTGACCAAGGAAATAACCAACACTGAAATAGCCGAAGCCATCCACACAGGACGTAACTCCGCTCCTGGACAAAATGAAATCCGACGACTGCACCTACAGAAAGCCCCCTCCCACATCCTCATCCCCATTCTCTCCATAATCTTCAATTATTGCCTCACCTATGAAACGTTACCGACCAACTGGAAGACGAGTAAGACAATTATGATCCTCAAGCCTGACAAACCGAAGACTGACCCCCGCTCATACAGACCAATCTCTCTGCTCGACGTTATAGGGAAGACCTACGAACGCATATTAGCGAACAGACTTAGAAAATTCACAGAAGACAAAGGACTACCCCCGACAATCCAGGCAGGCTTCAGACCCAACCACTCGACGAATGACCCCCTCTTTAAACTTACTAACAGCATTACTAAGGGATTCAACGACGGACGATGCACGCTCGCGGTATTCCTAGACATCGAGCGTGCATTCGACAAGTTGTGGCATCAAGGACTCCTCCTCAAACTAAGCCGACTAGGAATCCCCATCAAATTCATTAAAATCTTGCAAGCCTATCTTAGCAACAGAGTATGCAGGATCCATGTAGGGGATCAACATTCCGATCCGTTCACTCCACAGGCAGGTGTCCCGCAAGGAGGCATCCTGTCACCGACCCTGTACGCGCTGTACACAGCAGACATCCCCACCACAGCGACAACAGACGAGACAGTCGCACTATATGCAGACGACACTGCATATTGGTGCACAGCCCCAAACACCAGGACCATACAACGGAAAACGACGGACTACCTACAAAAACTTCAGACCTGGATGACGCAGTGGCGAATTCGACCCAACCCGACCAAAACACAGACCATATTCTTCCAACACAGACACCGAACCAGGAACAGAAATCAAAACACTGGCGACTTACAACTAACACTATGGAACACGCCACTGACGCTTACCAACTCCGCGAAATACTTAGGCGTGTTCCTAGACAAGCATCTAAACTGGCAGACGCACATCAATTACCTCCTCGACAGAACAAGAAAAAGACAAGGTCTCATACGACAGGTGCAGGGTCGCCTCCATGGCTGCCGCCTGGAGACGGCCCTGCACACATACAAGACCTTCGTCAGGCCGGTCATGGAGTATGCAGCCGCACCCCTGGCTGGTCTGGCGAAGAGCCAGGCGGACAGACTCTACAGAACTGAAAGAAGACTACTTCGCAGCATCACCAAACTCCCCCCACAGACGCCGAGCAACGACGTATATGACATCACAAACATAGAACCACTACAAACTCGACTAACGAAACTACGCGCCAACTACGGCAGACACATACTGACGAAACGACCAGATATGGAAGACTTATTGACCTCTGAAATCCGGGAAAGGAGGCGCCCTAAATACAAATACATCCATCCAGCGCGTACAGTGGCTCAAAACACAACCTCCCATTTCCCCGACCTTGCTCCCACCATGACCCCACTCGTAAGCGGCACCCACACTCCCCCCCATCTTGACGCCAGGATGTAGGCAACGGCCCTACACACACACACACACACACACACACACACACACACACACAATCACACACAACGCACGCAACGACCACATACACAAATAAGCAATAACACGAAAATCTGAGCAGATACACTTCCCTCTTAATTACATATCTCCACCTTAATATATGTCTACCTAAATTTATTTATTTAAAATTATATGTTTATTTATTTAAAATTATATGTTTTTATATGTACTTCTTGAATTTATATGTTCCCCTAAAATTAATTTTCTCATTATGTTCCAATTTTACTTCTAAATTCTTACTATATGTCTTACATGATAACTACATAAATGTCTCTTGAATGTCAAAATATTAAACCCATTATTGTACAAAAATGACAATGTAAATTCTATATCTTACCAGAATAACAATGCTTGGCACAATTGCAAGCAACTGACACTCCAAAAAGCAAAAAATTGTACCGAACACCACCGGCCGAAAAAGAGCAATCAGCAAGCTCTAAAAAGGCCCGCCCTCTCCATCAGGGAGGGAATGAAATGTGCCAAAAAAAAAAAAAAAAAAAAAAAAAAAAAAAAAAAAAAAAAAAAAAGCGCGGGCCCGTTGTCAAGGCAGCACCGGACGCCGCGCCGCACCTAACCTCCACGCACGCCGCTCCGCTACCGCTACCGCCATGGCCCGCACAAAGCAAACGGCCCGCAAGTCCACCGGCGGAAAGGCGCCGCGCAAACAGCTCGCCACCAAGGCGGCGAGGAAGAGCGCGCCCGCCACCGGAGGCGTCAAGAAGCCCCACCGCTACAGGCCGGGCACCGTCGCCCTGCGAGAAATCAGGCGCTACCAGAAGAGCACAGAGCTGCTCATCCGCAAGCTGCCATTCCAGCGCCTAGTGCGCGAGATCGCCCAGGACTTCAAGACCGACCTGCGCTTCCAGAGCTCCGCAGTCATGGCCCTGCAGGAGGCCAGCGAGGCCTACCTCGTCGGCCTCTTCGAAGACACCAACCTGTGCGCAATCCACGCCAAGCGCGTCACCATCATGCCCAAGGACATCCAGCTCGCGCGCCGCATCCGCGGCGAGCGCGCCTAAACCGCGCCGCGGCACCGCACCGCACAAACAAAAACGGCCCTTTTCAGGGCCACTAACATCTCTCCGTCGCGAGCAACCTTTGTCGGTCGCCTGCCTCTCGCCCCGCAACCCAAAAACAAAAACCACCACTTCCCGTCCGTCCGCCACACCCGCTCACTCTGCCTGCCTGCTAGCAGCGCGCAACAATCACACATCATCCCTCCCCGGCGCACAATACCCAACGGCCGACGTCACACCGCACGGGTGGCTGGCCGGCCGCCGCTTTCGTTTCGAAAACAAAAACAAAAACACCCGCACTCCACTCCGACGGCCAACGGCCAGGCAGGCGCGCTCGCTCGCTCTACACGCCACCGAAATCCCCCGCCGACTCCTTCCCACATCTCAACGTGCCCCCCGTTGCAAAACATAACACACACAAAGGAACAAAACAAAGACCAGACACGACTCGACAAGACGACAGACATCCGAGAAGAACGAACGCAGGCAAGCCAACCAACGTATTCAAACAAAACAACAACGTGACAGAAAACCAACCGTCGGCCGCCGCCACAAACACGGCGACAATCAACCACGACAACAACAACAACACCGCTTACCGCTACCGCCGCCCACACCCGCCACCGACCCCCGCAATCCAACCACCGCGGCACGCAAACAGCATCCCCACGGGCATACAGACAGACCCCCACACCAAACGCAACACGACAATCAAAACCTTCCCCGACGTGCTTTGATGGCCCTGAGAAGGGCCGTTTTGGGCCGCGCGTCTCTTGCGCGCCACTAGACGACGACGGGGGGTGGGGACGACGGAGCCAAGCGCCAAACCCTTCCTTTCCCATCTCTTTCTCCTCTACTCTACTTCTTCTTCTTGGGCGAAGCCTTCGCCTTAGACGGCGTCGTCGCCTTCTTCGGGCGCGGCGCCTTCGGCTTCTTCGTCGGAACCTTGGCGGCCTTCTTCGCCTTCGACGGCGACTTGGCCTTGGCCGGCTTGGCCGCAGCCGCCTTCTTCGCACCCGCGGGAGCGGCCGACGCCGCAGACGCCTTCTTGGCGGCGCCCGCCTTCCGACCGGTCGCCGCCTTCACGCCACCAGCCTTCTTTGCGCCGGCCGCACGGGCGCCCTTCTTCTCCTTGCTGGCCGGAGCGGCGCGCTTCTTCTTGGCACCGCCAGCACGAGCCTTGCCGCCCTCGGCCGCCCCCCCGCCGCCGCCGGCGCCGGCAAGCTTGAACGAGCCGGACGCGCCCTTCCCCTTCGTCTGCACCAGCTCGCCCGCCACGACGGCCGACTTGAGGTACTTCTTGATAAACGGCGCCAGCTTCTCCGCGTCCAGCTTGTAGTGCGCGGCTATGTACTTCTTGATCGCCTGCAGCGACGACCCGCCGCGCTCCTTCAGACTCTTGATGGCGGCCGTCACCATCTCAGAGGTGCGCGGGTGCGCAGGCTTGGCGCGCGGCTTCTTCGCAGACGACGCAGACTTGGCCTTCTTCGTAGTGCCGGTGGCGGCGGGTGCCGCAGCAGTCTCGTTCGTAGCCGCCTGATCTGCCATTTCGACGACGCGCGTAACACACAGCGAGAGCGAGCGGGACGGCAGGCACGCAAGCACAGCACAGCAGCAGAGCAGAGAATCACAAGGCCCAGCCAGTGTCGCGGGCGGGCGCGGACGGCCGAGAGAGCGGCCGCCACTCTGCGCGCCGCCGCGCCGCGCCTCCCGCGCTTGCTACCGCCCAACGTCCGACAGCCTGTGCGGAGCAGCCCCAAACCTGCGCCACAACCGCCCGCGCCTTTCAAACCACCGAGGATGGGGCTACACACAGCCACACCACAGTCGCCAACCAGTCGCCACGGCAGCGCCGCAAACCACGGCCAAACTGCAGCTACCGCGCGCTACAGCCTGGGTCGGCCCGCCGAGAATCGCCGCCCCCGCCCAAATGCCGCCCCCACAGCCCCAGCCGACGACCCGCCACAATGGCCAAACCTTCGGCAAAACTCCCACACCGTCGCCGCGGCAGCCCGGCCAGCGCGGCCGGCGCCACAGCCACACAAGCCGAGGCGTGCGGCGATGACGGCCGTGCAAACGCGCCTCCGCCGCCCCATCGCCTTCCGTCGCCCTCCCGCCGTTTCCCGATCGGCCCGCAGCCGTCGGGCCACATCGCGCGCCGTCCTCCTCCTCTCGCCGGCCAACATTCACAGCCGTTTCTCACCAATTGCCCGCCGCAAACGGACGCCGCCTGCGCAACAGGCGCCGCCGCCCCTCGCCGCTTCCGACCCAACCCCTCGACCGAGGCAAACCGCAATCCGAATCTACAGACCAACCCAATCTGCCGTCAAGCACACACGACAGCCGACCTTACACGTTACGCGTTACACATTACGTTTACACGTCTACGTTAGGTTAGGTTAGGTGGACGTGGGTTAGGTTAAGGGGACTTGGGTTAGGTTAAGCGTCAAACTTAGGTTAAGCATTCAAACACGTCAGGCGTCAGAGGTTAGGTTAGGTTAGGTTACACGTTAGGTTAAGGGGTCAGTGCTAGGTTAAGAAGCGTCAAACGTAGGTTAAAAAAGCGTTCAAACGTGAGGCGTGAGCCGGACAGCTTACCTTACGTAGACGTTAGGGGCTCACAGGCTGAGCTCACCTCGCCACACCACAGGTTAGGTTCGGTTCGGTTCGCTCGGCTCAGCGTAAAGCGCCGAGGTCAGGGTTACGTTCGTTCACCTTCGGGCGCCACACTTTCGGTTGAAAGGTCGCGACGGGACGACGTCGGCACGCACGCCGCAAACGAACAAAAACGTACAGACGACGTCGGAAACCGCCGACAGACGGGGGAGCAGCACGACCACGACCAGACACCGAGCGCGAACGAGACACACGCGAACCACCCCCACCGGCCAAAGGGCACCACACAACAACCCAGAGCACCACGTGTCGACACCAGAGCAACCCGCCGCTCACGCGACATGGCTGGCACCGAAGGGCAACCGCCCGCAACTGCGCTTTCCGCGCCGGCCCGGATGCACGTCGTGCTACAACAACACCACTACCGTACACAGCCGCTGTTCACAACATCACTATCAATGGCGCGCCCGCGGCTCGCCGCCGTCGCAGTCGCAGCCCCAACGCCAGCACTTTTGCACCACCATTCACACGCACCGCAACACAGCTCGCCGACACAGCCGAACAAAACAAACACCACACAACAACAGCAACAACAACGCCGCCGCCTCTACTTGTGCCGGCGACCCACCCCGCCGATGGCGCACCTTTCGCCAGCCGGCAATCGACACACACGCACCCACCCACCGGGGCCCAGTGCAAAAAAAAAAAAAAAAAAAAAAAAAAAAAAAAAAAAACACACAAAAACAAAAAAACCAAACAACACAAACGACACGGGAAGCGCACACCGCCACTTCGCGCGCACGCCACCAACCAGTCGTCGTCTCAAAATAACAAACACAAACAAAATAAACTAACAACTAGGGCAACACAAAACAAAAACGCCTCGCACGAACCGAACCGCCCACAAAAAGGACAAGCACACGCACAGCCTCTGCTGACGACCACGACGCAGCGGCACGCTGCTCCTGTCCCGCGCCCCGCGCCCCGCGCCCCACTCGATTCACAACTCACGCGACACCGTCAACGACGGGCTCGCTTCCCGCAACCTACCACCTTTCCGCCACGACGCACAGCCCCAGCCCCACCCGACGACTGCACTTTCACCACCGCCTCCCCCTTCCCCCCCAAAACACACACACACACACACACACACACACACACACACACACACAGCCAGCCAAAAACGCACTCGCGACCCACACATGCACGTGCATCGGCACACGCCAACCAGTCAACGTCGACAACCACACGCAAGGCTCGAAACGAAAACGAAACCGGCGTCCTTCCACGTTGCCATCAAGCTACGCGACACAAGACACAAGGAACCAACACAACAGCCGGCCCCACTAATTCCCACTCTCACGCCGCAAAAAGCACACCGACACCGCCAAACACGCACGCACATTCCCCTTCGCACTGACACCACCGACCGGCTCGCTACCACACACCTCTCGGCAGCCGTTTTCACGCCAATTCGCCACACCGCCCACACAGTCGACAAGCGCCCGCCCTGTACGGCACACGCAACGACGCAGCGCAGCAAAGGGCGCCCGCAACACATACCTCTCCGCCGCCCGACGCGCCAACCGCCACGCCACACCACACCGCACCGCCAGCCACTCGCAAATTGTGCACTGCCACCAGCCACACGTCCAACACGCCGCGCCGCCTCCGGCCACCCGCCAGGGGGCGCTCACGTCCGCGACAACAGCGCGGCCCGCCGGGCCGGGCCGAACCGAACCGAGCCGCCGCTGCTCTGCACTCGGCACGGCCACACCCTGCTGCAGACCGGGCTCGTCCCTCTGTACGCGTCTGCCTGCGCATCAACACAACACGACCTTTTGTTTTTTTTTTTTCTCTCTCTACCGCCATCCCTTCTTCTCGCGTTTTACTCGTTGTTGCAGCAGCGGCGCACACCTACACATCCACAGCCCCAGCCGAGCCGGCCTCACCTCAGGGCCCGCCGCCAGCGTCTCCTCCTCGGGCACAGGTGCGGTGCTGTGGCCGCCCATCCAACCGCATTGCTGGCCGTCCAGCCACCAGGCGTTCCCACTGCCGCGAGCCACGCCGCGCACCGACCCTGCTGCAGAAAACGAAGCATAGCCAGAGACCGACCGATACACAAAGCAAGCCGTCGCCTCGCCTCTTGTCCTTCCTGCCTTCCTTCCGCCCCCGCCCTTCTCACACCACCGCCTCTCCACTTTCGCCCCCCCCTCCTTTTTTTTTTTTTTTTGTTTTCTTCTTTCTTTCTTTCTTTCTTTGGCCCTCTCTCCTTCCCGCCATGGCGGTTACGGCACCGCGCTGCAGCGGCAGATTTTTTTGCGCCCACACGCCTACTCCTACCACCATTAACCTTGCCCTGCCCTGCCCTGCCCTGCCCTGCCCTGCCCATCAACGTCGCAGTCGAACCGACGCTTGCCAACACACTGCCCACGTTCCTTTCTCTTTTCGGCCTACGCCCATTACGCGCCGCCGCCACAGCACCTTCCCTTCCCACAACACACCGACGTCATCACACGCACCCAAAACAGGGGCCACGACCGTGTTCCTCGCCCACTCCCATCCCGCACGGTACGCACATTCCCAACTACTACCGCGCACCCTCCCTTTCCAATCTGTGTGTCTCTGTGTCTGTGTCCTGTCCGCGCGTGACGCCTCTCAACATCCGCCGTCCCCCGTCCCGTTTTCGCCCCCATGCCGTCGTCGCGCCGCCTCCTCCCCGTCCACCGCCGCCCCTGTCCGCCCCGCACCACACCATACACCGCTGCTTGTCCCGGCCGTTGCCACCAAAGGCGCCGACCGCAAACGCGCCACGCCGCAGCCCCCGTGCGTCTCGCGCTCGCTTGCATCTCCGTGCCGACGCTGCCTCTCTTCCCGCTCGCACTCGACCTCGACAACACAGTCTTTGGCTCCGCCACTGCGTGTTCCGGTGGTACGCACGCTGCAACACGTATGTATTCATTACCAGAGCGATGGCGAGGCATGACAGCATCTCTGTCTGACCAGAGAGTTCTTTATCGCTGCTAGTCGGCGCTTGGACCGCGCCAGACGACAGTAGTGGCACGCACCGGGTCGCCAGGAACAGTTGTTATATATATATTGTAGCGCGAGTCGGGAGAGGTAGTAGTCGGTCGACAGTAGTAGCGGGTGGACGGTTGTACTGAGCGGGCGTCGGCGGCGTGCTCTGCTCGTCTCGCGACTCTGGTCACGGTTCGGGACGATGTATAGTCTATTGTGTTATAATCAAAAGGTGGTGTGACGCTGCATTGCGCAAATCTGATAACGTATGTTCATTGTACTTATTTTGTTCAACAACAAAAGCCCCACTATTACTTTTTTTCTAAAGTAACTTTTGTCTCTTAACGAAAAACATTCACTTTTTAAAGACTACTTCCTATGGCATTTCCCTCCAAGGAGTGCAATTAATTACCAGCCAGCACTCATTCATTGCACACAGCTGTGTAAGGGGTATCTACAATTGAGGAGCGGATATAAATGCAATTTTTTTGTTTTTTTTTGTTTTTTTTTTTTTTTTTTTTTTTTTTGTGTGTGTGTGTGTGTGTTGTAACCTCCCAGCAAAATTTAAAATAATGGACAATGTTATTTACGGATGCTAATGGACATTGCGCTAATTGTAACCTCGCCCACAATGAGAGGTATTGAAAATGGCAACAAAAATGTGAAATTCGCAATCTGACTCAAATATAAAGTCTTCACACAACATTTAAAAAAGTCCGTTCAGTGACAAGAAACTTCAATTAAACCGAAATATCGGTCTTTGGCCCTGTGCAAAACAATCAGAATTAAAGTCTTACCTCCGAATAAATGGATGTCACATTTCTGCTCTGGTTGTTGCGCAGCGCTTGGAGGAACTGCATTGCAAATAATAATATTCTCTTTTTTTGTGATTTTAGTGACATTTTTCTTCAAAGAAGTGGAATGAAATGTGAAGTGCAACGAACTCTTTAGTTCAATAAACAATTAAATGTTTGAAAAATGCTTTTGAAATAAAAATTATTATTGGGGAACTTGTTGGAGAATAATTACAATAAATACAATTTTTCATTATCTAATGATTATATTAATTAACAGTATACCTTATTCACCATCTTGACCAGTGTTGCCGACCGCCTACATCACACAACCGCGCTCGGCTGCTACTACTGACCGACCGCTCTGCATGACGACTATTAGCGTACTGCACGCGACGACTACTGACAGAGTACAGCCCTCAACTACACATAGCTACGGACTCGCAACGACTACTGACTGACTGAGAACCGCTCGCAACACTCGCGCAGTCCAGCGCAAACTCTCTGGTCACAGATGCTACAATGTCTCGCCATCGCTACTATGTTACATACGTGTTTCAGTGTCTTTTTCATTGGGGTAACGATCTTTGGCTCTTTTTATTCTGAATACAGGGCCAAAGGTCAACGCTGCTGCCCTTATACAATTTATCAGGTTTCATTATGTCTGTTGCAATGTTACATACGGTTCACTCTTTCATTAATATTATCGTTGGGTTTGTTTTGTAGGGACGTTAACATTCTGGCACATTTTTATTATCATCGGACTCTCTGCTATTTGTGCAGGGAGGTTATACCTGGGTCCATTTCCATTTTAATATTGATAGACTTTTTGTTTTCTCGTTGTTTTTCCTTCTTTTTTTTTTGTTTTGTTTTTCCCGCTCTCACCACCACCGCCGCATCACGCCTTCCGTTTTCTTGGTTTCTTTTCTGTTCTTCAACTGCTTCAACATCACCGCGCCCCATTTCCACACCACAGCCATCAGCCTCCAAGACGGGCGGGCGCAGTGTGCCATTTCCGGCGCACAAGCACACCCGTACGGTACTCTCCTCGCCCCCACGCCACCAACAACACAGCGACCACGCGGCTTTCAGGCATGGCACGGCACCGGCGAAATGCGCCGCCCCCGCCCCTCCGCGCATCCGTCCGTCTCGCCACGTTCACTGACAGCCGCGTCTGCGGCTACACCACGACAACCACAACACAACACCGCTCCCCTCCCTGGCAACTCACATTGTTTTTCTCCTCCTCTTTTGCACAAACCACAACGCCGAGCACAGGCGCAAGCCACCCACACCGCGCCCCTCCCCGTCCCGTCTTTGGCCGCCGCTCCTCGTTTGCCCCCTCCCATCTCCCGAAATGCCATGCCAGCAGCGTTACGCATGCCCCTCCCCTGTCCACACAACACTACCGCCTAACGAACAGCCTTCCGGGCCACATGCAGGGCACGCCCACCTCCAAACACTGCCAATTCACGGACGCACGCACACACACACTCACTTTCTCGACACCTTTCTGTACGGAGGGTGCGTCATCTCGACCGTGACAGAGTGACGGCAACTATCGACGATCCATTTCCCCCCAATGGTAAAACATGTCCACTAACACCTACATACATCATTCACGTACACAGACAATAGCATACACACAATGGGAGGGCACACGAACATGGACGGCACGGCACTGTCATACACTCTTCCTCAGAACCATATCAACAAACGTTACGTACATCCGGGAAAGCGAAAGCGAAAGCAAAAGCAAAGGCAAAGCCCAATGCAGCCGTCAAAGGTAACGTTCACCACGGCAGACACTTGCAGCCGCGCCGCCGTTAAACGCATTTCAGTGCGGCTCCAATACGCCTCCGACACGGGAACGTTCCGTTGCTCTACGAATGCGTTTCTCCCCTTTTTCCCTTCCTCTCTCTTTTGCCCCCCCTCCTTGCACTCTTGCCTCATTCCTCACGTTCTGCCCAGACATTCGACCGATCAAAGTCAACCTTTCGTTACCGTTCTCAGCGCGACGGTGTACAACAGTATGACGGGTGTGCCCAAGACTTCGGTTCAGTTGCGTGACGCCCGTCTATCGCGCCGATCGACAGTTACTCAGGGGGCGACGGATCGGACCACGTCACCGACACACAAAACACTTTCAAACAAACAAATACGCACCGGATGGACACAGACAAACACGTGTACAGACATTCGCCAAACAAACGACCGCCGCCGCCGCCGCCGCCGCCGCCGTCGTCGTCTAGCGTCGCGCTTACTGTACTGCACTGGACACGCGTGCATCTTGAATGACGACATCGGTGTGCGTGCGTCGTACGCAATCAGTCAGACACGGCTATCAAACATCAGAGTCGAATGGTACATCATCGTGCGTGTTCGCCGTACACGTACAGTACAATACAACAACAATGCGTCTTAATGGCACGTTCATTTCAACGTCACTCACACACCTCCACGCTGCAGTTACGTCGCACCATTGTCAAACTCGGCGTACAGCAAAGGGAATAGTGGGCGGCAAAAAAAAAAAAAAACAACCAAACAAAAACATTTCACATTTCACCCTCGCCATGTATGATGTGCAAAAAAACAAACCCGCAAACGGCCGTCGTTACGGTGACACAAAAGTCGCCGATCGCACAGTCCCCCCTCGCAGACGGGTAACACACACACACACACCAACAACACCAATGGGTCAAAAACCACGCCAACGAGGCGTGCCACCATTCCACGCCACGGCGACCAACCTCGTGGCCGTACCCCGCGCAACACGCTTTGACGCGCCCCCCCACCCACAATCAAAATGCACACATACATCACAGCCGTCCACACAAACAACAACAACAATTCCGCCCTTCCCGCAAAAGGCAAGTTGGTGGCCCTGAAAAGGGCCGTTTTGCCGCTCTCGCAACGGAGGAGCCTTCTCCATCCTTCCTTCCATTCCAGAGCCACCTCCTTACTTGGAGCTCGTGTACTTGGTCACCGCCTTCGTGCCCTCGCTCACGGCGTGCTTGGCCAGCTCGCCAGGCAGCAACAGCCGCACAGCGGTCTGGATCTCGCGGGACGTGATGGTCGAGCGCTTGTTGTAGTGCGCCAGCCGAGAAGCCTCGGCCGCAATGCGCTCGAAAATGTCGTTCACGAAGCTGTTCATGATGCTCATCGCCTTCGACGAGATGCCCGTGTCAGGGTGCACCTGCTTCAGCACCTTGTAGATGTAGATGGCATAGCTCTCCTTCCTCTTGCGCTTCTTCTTCTTGTCGCCCTTCGAAATGTTCTTCTGCGCCTTGCCAGCCTTCTTGGCGGCCTTCCCGCTAGTCTTGGGCGGCATCTCGAACCAACGTACGGCAGCAGCAACACCAGTACCAAGCGCTCCGCTCTAGTCAGCGTCTCCCCACACAGTGGCACCCGCCGCCAGCCGCCGCCGCACCTTTACCAGCTCGCCCTGTTGCGGCCGCCGACCAATGGGGCGCGCGCGCAACCGGCCGCCGCACCCGAGCCCATAAAGCACCCCCACCCCGGCTGCGCCGGCACGCACTCCGCTGCTCGACTCGCTGCCGCTCGCACCGGTCGTTTTCGTTTCCGTTTCGTGTGCACCGTCGCTAGCCCATCGCCATGTCCG